>NC_069501.1:1151747135-1151832135 GCF_027579735.1 Bombina bombina | reverse complement strand
GTCCAGACGTCTGAACCAAAAAAAGCTTAGATGCCTTCAAATAAAGATAGCAAGAGAACAAAGAAAAATTGATAATAGGAGAAAACAAGAAAATTTGCTTAAAATTGCATACTCTATCTGCATCATGAAAGAAAAAAATTGGGTTCAGTGTCCCTTTAATGTAAAATAAATATATAAACACACACATATATATATATATTTATCAGCTCACTTGAGCAGAGAGCTTTAGATCATCAGGCCCTTACAAAGAATAAATGGAAATTAACAGTTACGTATCTAACCTACACCCCACAGGGAGTGTAATTGTAGCCAATACTAAAAGGGACATGAAACCCAAATATTTTCTTTCATGATTCAGATAGAACATGTGATTTCAAACAACTTTACAATTTACTTCTATTATCTAATTTATTTTGTTCACTTTGTATCCTTTGTTGAAGGAGCAGCAATGCACTACTGGTTTCTAACTGAACATATGGGTGAGCCAATGACAATCAGTATATATATGCAGCCACCAATCAGGAGCTAGAATGATGCAAATGAAATAATAGAAGTAAATTGGAAAGTTGTTTAAAATTCTATACGCAAAAGAAAAATTTTGTGTTTCATGTCCCTTTAAGTATTGACATTTTCAGCATAGGTCAGGATACAAAAGTCAAAATCTACCAAAATAAAGGTAAAGAAGCCATTTGCAATGGATAATTTGAAACAAATTAAAGTTGAGAACAATGTACAGTACGATGTCCCTTTAAGCTGCCTCTTGGACACAATATTTACTAAGAAAACCCCTACTACATCCAACCGACCCCTCTCTATTTACTGTATATCTACCTTTTGTCCAAGTGAAAAGAAAAGGTGAAAAGTTCTGTGAAAAAGTAAACTAAACCAGAAAGGGAGCAACTAAAAAGGAAGGATCTTCATATTGTTATACTTAGAATTTCTCATCTCAGTTCCCAATTGTTCTTAAAGGGTTTGTGGGGGAGCACTGCATGCTGAATTTCTGCATAGGCAAAATAGATCAAATACATCATATAGGTAAAGGGAGAGCTCTTATATAATGATGTTGGCCTCCCAGTACGTCTCCCAGAACCCATCATGTAGGCAGCTCTGTGCTGCAGGGGCCTGGCAAGAATCTAGCAGTTCACATCCGGACTGGGAATGAAAAGCAGCCCTGGAAAATTTTTAGACCAGCCCTAAATTTTGCTGCGCCGCGCCCATAGAATGCAGCTGCCAGATTTTTCACAGACCCAAGTATTTACTATAATGAATACTGTATAGTTATAGTTCAATTGATCCTGATTCTGTATCAAATTCACTGGCATCGTTGTTTCCTCTTTACTAACTAAAATTAGATTAACACACAGAAAGTACATACCAGTGAGGTGTGTGATCTCAGTGAAAGGACAGATTTTTGTTGAAAATGGCAGAGTAAAAATATTTTTTTCATGAAGTTAACAAACCCCGTTTATTATTCAGCACTTGTTACATACAAATCATGTCTGCAATTAAAAGTACTAAAATGTGCTAAATGAAATGATAATACACTCTTTTTTAATTATATTATATCTCACATATGAAGCCAAGTATATATATATATATATATATATATATATATATATATATATATATATATATATATACACAATGTATATGTGTGTGAATCTAATGCAAGGAAGGGTAACAACAGTCTTTAGAATAAAGTAAGGAGGTTTGTATGCATATTTATACAGACAGATCACTGGACACTAATAATCCTGAAAAAAGTTTTTGTGCTTTTTTTTTTTTTACTGCCTGGCCTGCTCTTAAAAGCATTTACATTCTTGCATCACAAAGAAGATTAATGCATTTGCTTAAGTTAAAGCACATTATGTGGGACTCAGGACTCTGTCTTAAAGTCACATTATAGTATAGTTTGTGTAATCCAGTAAGTGACTGACAATGTAACTTTACTCCTAGACTGAATATGAAATTAGTTAGTGTGTGTGTGTGTGTGTGTGTGTGTGTGTGGGGGGGGGGGGGGGGGGGTTATGAAATGGCTAAACTCATACAGCAATGTAGTGTAGTAGAAATTTGCCAAATATATAACGTTAGTTACTATTACACTATTTTAAAAACAGGGATGGAATAATTACATACTTTATGCACCGGCCCATGCACGATGATGAGCTGGTGGTGTTCACTGACACAGTCAATGACAGACTGTTCAACTTCTCTCAGTTCTCTGCTGCCTCTCTGCGACGCGTTGCCGGCCGTGTGACTTTAGTCCATCCGACTCCCTCCCGCCACTGGTCTGTGAGTACGACTGCCACACGTGACCCCACGTGGCCTCCAACTCAACTAGGGTCGCTCGCCGACGCTCCCAGACTGGGCTCCCTCCACTATGTCACGTGTGAGACGACGAAGTGACAAAACAAAAGTGAAGTCAGTCACAGTCAGTGTGACGTTCAAGCAAGGGCGGCTGGCCCGGGCCATTCCCTGGCCGCCGCCTCATCCAGTGACAGACTGAGCTGTGAGTGACAGACAGACACAGGCTCAGTCTGATTGGCTTGCGGTAGGGTTGCGCCTGGTTAAGGGTTATTGGTTAGACACAATCTACTCTAGCGTCAGCGTGCCTTAAGCTCTAATAGACTCCCTTACTACTACTAAGCTAAAGCAAGTAGCATCAACACAGACAGAGCAACTTACACTGCCACTACTAGTCTATCAATGAATGATGATCGCAATCTAATATTTGCATCAAAAAATTTGCTAATTGCTGCTCTCTACTGCAGCAGCTGAGCCCAGCCCAGCTGAGCTGCCTGGCCGGCGGCCCACCAGGATTTTTCCCGGTATCCCAGCTGCCCAATCCGGCCCTGGTTCACATGAAAAGTATAGAAGGGGGTCAGAGCTATTCAAACCCAATAAATGTACTTATTAGCAAAAGGAAAAGAGATACAAGAAAATCACCTTCTCCAATCAGAAACAACTAGAGAAGAAGGAAATGGATAAATATAGGAGAAGCTTCTGCTTTTCTCTTGGTGGTGGCTAAATATTAACACAATATTCATGAATTATATAGTGTTTCAGGTGCTGTCACAATGAAAGTGCAATAAATAAAATGTCTCTCTCTATAATCCATTTACATGTAATCAAATGTATTCTCTCTCATATGTGCACATTCCCTGCAGTTCCTCGTCCTTACATTTAATTCCTCATCATCCTGCTTCAGGGTGTTGATGGCTCACAGGCTGTTAATAAACACAGAAACCCTGTGATTATCAAATGACAACAAAGTTATATGAGGACTTCCTTAAACATGAAAGGTTAATTAAAGGGACATGAAACTCAATTGTTTTCTTTTAGAATTCAGATTGCATGAAATATTAAACAACTTTCCAGTTTAGTTACATTAATAAATTTGCTTCATTCTCTTGGTATCCTTTGCTAAAGGAGCAGCAATGCACTACTGGGAGCTAGCTTACCACATCAGTTAATCCAATGACGCTAACATGTGTAGCCACCAATCAGCTCCCAGTAGTGCACTGCTGCTTCTGAGTCTACCTTTAGATATGGTTTGCAAGAAGGATACCAAGAGAATGAAACAAATTAGATAATAGAAGTAAGTTGGTTAAAATGGCATGCTCTATACGAATAATAAAAGGTTTGCGTTTCATGTCCCTTTAATAAGAAATCAAATAGAAGTACTGTAATCTCCATAGTAACAGCTAAATACATAGGGGGAAAAAACAATATTTTATTTCTAGTTATTTTAATTCTCATGGTATTGTCCCTCCTAGAATGATCTGTATAAAGAGGAATGCATGACTCATTCTTTTAGGCAAGTTGATTTCCCAGTAAGATTGCCATTAGAATATTTGAAGACACTTTAATACATACTTCTATGGAGAGATTTTTTTTAATTTTATTTGGCTAGTGCCTATTATTAGTAGTATGAGTGGTATCAATTAACAATCCACCTCATGGTCTAATGACAAATGTATAATGGTAAACATATCATACTTATTATTATTACTACTACTATCTTTTATTTGTAATGCTTCAATATACTTTTCAGAAGAATCTATTACATATATGTAAGTTGAGGTGATAATGGTGGCTGAGAGACATAGGTCAGGAAGGGAGTGAAGCATTCATAAGGAGGAGGATTTGGGGATAAAGGGAGGTGCAGTGTTGTAAAGCAGGGTTCTTCAAACCACGGGTCAGGACCCATTACTGGATCGCAACACCATGTTTACTGGGTTTTGACTTGTGTGTGTGTGTTTTATAAGAGTGTATATGATGTGTGTGTGTATTTTGTGTTGTATGTGAGTGTGCGTGGTGTGTTGTATGAGAGTGTTGTGTGTGTATTGTAGGACAGCGTGTGTGGTGTGTGTTCGTGTTTTACAAGAGTGTATGTGGTGTATGTGTGTGAGTGTGTGTTGTATGAGAGTGTATGTGGTGTGTGTGTGTTTTATAAGAGAGTATGTGGGGTGTGTGTGTTTTATGTTATATGAGAGTGTGTGTTGCATGAGAGTGTATGTGGTGTGTGTGTGTTATATAAGAGTGTATGTTATGTGTTTTGTGTTATATGAGTATGAGTATGTGTGTTGTATGAGAGAGAGAGAGTGAGAGTGTGTGTGTTATATAAGAGTGTATGTAATGTGTGTGTGTGGTATGTGTGTGTGTTGTATGAGGGTGTGTGTGTTGTATGAGAGTTGGGTGTGTGTGCGTTGTATGAGAGTGCGTAGTGTGTGCGTTGTATGAGAGTGCGTGGTGTGTGTGTTGTATGAGAGTGTGTGTGTTGTATGAGAGTGCGTGGTGTGTGTGTTGTATGAGAGTGTGTGTGTTGTATGAGAGTGTGTGTGTTGTGTATGAGAGTGTGTGTGTTGTGTATGAGAGTGTGTGTGTTGTGTATGAGAGTGTGTGTGTGTTGTGTATGAGAGTGTATGTGGTGTGTGTGTTGTATGAGAGTGTATGTGGTGTATAAGAGTGTATGTGGTGTGTGCGTTGTATGAGAGTGTGTGTGGTGTGCATGTGTGTTGTATGAGAGTGTGTAATGTGTGTGTGTGTTGTATGAGAGTGTGTGTTGTATGAGAGTGTGTGGTGTGTATGTGTGTTGTATGAGAGTGTGTGGTGTGTATGTGTGTTGTATGAGAGTGTGTAATGTGTGTGTGTGTTGTATGAGAGTGTGTGTGGTGTATGAGAGTGTGTGTGTGTGTGTGTGCGTGTGTGTTGTATCAGAGTGTGTGTGTTGTATTAGAGTGTGTAATGTGTGTATATGAGTTGTATGAGAGTGTGTAATGTGTGTGTGTGTGTGTTGTATGAGAGTGTGTGGTGTGTGTGTTGTATGAGAGTGTGTGGTGTGTGTGTTGTATAATAGTGTGTGGTGTGTATGTGTGTTGTATGAGAGTTGGGTGTGTGTATTGTATGAGAGTTGGGTGTGTGTGTTGTATTAGAGTGCCAAAAATTGCAGCTATCTAGTTGTATATTACTTCAGAAAACCAAGCATAAAAATAGGGTCACAAAGGCACATATCACTGCACTGGGTCTTGGGGAAAAAAGTTTGAAGAACGCTGTTATAGTAGAGGACTTTGTAATGGTAGAATTTTCAGTATGAGCATGAAGGCTTCTGGATTCCAGTGTAGTGTAGCTAGTTGCATAGAGCAGCAGGGGAGGAAGTTTGATGTGTGAGGTAGCTGAAACATTTACAATAGACTACAATGAGGACTGTATGTAGAGAGGTAGTCAGGTGATAGGAGAGTTTCAATAATCAACCCAGCATATGATAACTGAGGTCATAAAAAGCCTAAAGATGGAAGAGTCAATGTTTTGAGAAGGAGAGTATGTGGATGTGATGCTTGAAGATTACAGTGTCAGTCTAACTCCACTGCACTGGGTTTGGGATGATAAACAAATAGAATTATTAACAGTGACAAACATGTCTGTTGTTTTATAAAAAAAGGACATAAGAAAAAAAAATGTCTTTGGTGCTATTTTTGAGATAGTGGGAAGTCATCCAGAAAGAGATTCAGTAAGGAAAGAGGCAGATCAGGTAAATGGCAAATCATTGTACAGGAATCTATTTCTAATGGTTAGGCTATGACCATTAAATCTAGAATTACAGATTATTGCTTTTATGTTTTATTTGTTATCACAACTTTACTGAATTCTATTTACATGCTGTCACATTATTTTATGATCGTATTACAACCAGTATATCTTTATAATAATTATTTTGTTTGTTGTTTGTTTAACCTCATTGCTCCTCCTGTTTGCTGATAGGAAATACACAATTAAACTTGTATGATTCAGATAGAGCATGGAGATTTAAGACACTTAACCCCTTGAGTGCTAACGACGGCTCTGAGCCGTCGCAAAGTTTCTCTCTCAGGTGCTAACGACGGCTCAGAGCCGTCACTAGCACTCCCCCACCTTCCTAGAGTTCTGGGGACCTCCATCCACTTCCACCCCGGCGATCTGGCCTGAATAGTGACAGGCATCGTCGGGGCTTCACGTTTTACGCAGTGACGTCACGCGCAACTTTATTTAAAACTGACAATTGTGTTCTAGGGAGATGGGGGCATGCTGCTTAGATGCCTGTACCTCAGGCATCTAAGCAGCTACAGACCCCCAAGACCCACCATTAGAAACCTAATTATTTTCTTTCATGATCCAGATAGAGCATACAATGTTAAACAACTTTCCAATTTACTTCTATTATCTAATTTGCTTCATTATTTAGATATCCTTTGTTGAAAAGCATAGCTAGGTAGGTTCAGCACCTGGGTGCTATTGCAGTCACCAATCAGCATATAGCACCAATGTGAGGTGCTGAGCCTACCTAGCTATGCTTTCAACAAAGGATACCTAAATAATGAAGCAAATTAGATAATAGAAGTAAATTGGATAGTTGTATGTTCTGAATCATGAAAGAAAAAAATGTGGGATTCTTGTCCATTTAAAGGGATATTCCAGCCAAAATAGGAAACCACATTGGTGCATTTCGGTATTGAAAAGAAGCAATTTTGTAATATACATGCATTAGCAAAAAGGTTTCTAATAAAAGCTATAGCTGTTTCAAAAGGGTATTTAAGTATGCACTGTGCACCAGCACTTGTTCGGAGCGCCTAAGGTGCTTGTACCATCTGGTAATGACTCAATTTGTTAATTGCTGACATGATACAAGCCCCACTGATGATCTAAGCAGCTGCATTATTTAAAATGTGGGTGCAGTGAAAACATCTAGCTATGTTTCACATGCACGTGCAGAGAAAAATGTTAACACTAAAACAGTGCTAACTCTTAATAGAAGCATTTTTGCCAATATATGTATATTTAAAATATGTTTCTATTCAAAAATGCAATAAATCTATGTGCAATTATATTTTGACTGGAATGTCCCTTTAACTCGAGCTGGCGGTAGCAAGTAGCGCTTAGATCAGATCTCTGGTTAATTTTAAAAATGTCCACCAAATGCCCCCAAAATAAAGTGTAATATACTTTAATATACTTTATTAAAAAATAAAGATGCTACTATCTTTATTTTTTAATAAAGTAATTGCAGTTTTTGGGGGCTAAAGTTGGCGGGCGTGCCTTTACATTGCAGTCTATGGGAACTGTGTTTTCCCTGTAAATATATATGTATATGCTTATTTACATACTGTATATATTTATGTGTTAATGTGTGTATATATACACATATTAAGACATAAATATATATGTTTATAGTCATATACATATATATTTACAATCTTCTGCCCATCACTGCGCTACTTACCCCCTTCGCTTTGCTAGGTTCTGTGCCATGTTTCACGGCATGAGAATGAGGCTCCCATTGGAGTGCGCACTCGTGAGGGCAATGCTTCCCAGGAATGTAACTGCAAGGCCGTATTCGCATTGCGACTAACTTGTAATACCAGCACACATTTGCGTGCGCTGGTATTACTGAGTGGAGCACAAATATCACTTTCACAAAATCGATATTTTGCGCTACACTTGTAATCTAGCCCATAGTTGGCTATTGCTCTCCACCCCATTTTCATCGGGGATTGTAGTGTTTTTTTGTTAGTTATTTTTAATTTACTGTTTTGTTTTTTATAGATTGTTCTAGCACTGTTGAGTTCAGATCAGGTTGCTTTAGAATGTGCAAAATGTGCTAAAGATTTCCCATTAGACTTTAATGCAAGGAAACTGGTATCTGTGCTGCTGAGCGAGCCACTTTAAATGAGGTAGGAAAATATATATTATGTATAATACATTATATTATACTACATAACATAACGCATATGCTATTGTTTTATGCTACGAGTAGCTAAAAGGTTAATTCATCTGACATATTCCTGGTAGCCAAGGGTTAACCACCATTTCTCTTATTTCTTTTGTAGTACACTTGTATAGCAATAGCTTACCCTGATAGACCTCTTTTTGCAGTTGAGCGTTTGCAGGCCCCGATTCATCCTCCTTTTTCTGGCGAGGTTCAAAAAGACTTACGAGCTGCTTCACTCTGCTGGACTGGTATATACCAAACTGGCATAAAAAAACAGAAATGTTGATAACATTAAAGGGACAGTCTACACCAGAATTTTTATTGTTTAAAAAGATAGATAATCCCTTTATTACCCATTCCCCAGTTTTTCATAACCATCACAGTTATATTAAATATACTTCTTAGATATGCAAATTCTCAGCAAATATTTACATTGATTTAATTTTGAGACATGGAGGATTTTAATTTCAGTTTTTTATCTCCCCCCATAATTTTAATGAATTTTGGTTTAACCATGAAAATAGCTTTACCAATGCAGCAACCAGAAATCTCCTACTGATGAGTTCCAAAAAGAACGAAACAGGCTTGTCTAGTGAGTGATTTCTGGTTTGCTGTCATAATCCTGTTAAAAGGATCGCTGTGTCAAAACAGTATTTTGAAGCAAAAAACTGAGAATTTGCATATCTAATTTGCATATCTTACCCACAATTCTCTTGTGAATTGGTAACATTGTATATTAAGAATTTCTGGGGAAAAGCAAGCGGGGATACTTGCCTAGATGTACTAATTTCCTATGCAAATATTTACATTGATTTAATTTTGAGACATGGAGAATATATATATAATGTGTAGCCAAAAATTATTTTTTTACTGTGGATTTATATATATATATATATAAAAACAGAGGATTTCTGAAATGAAGTCTTATTAATTTAAGCCGTCAGGGGTATTTCTTTAAATAACTGTGTCATTTTTAAGGCAGATTTTTATTGTTGTAATATTTCTTTATGTGATGTTTAGATAAATACAAATTATTAGTTGTTTCTTTTTTCTCTCTCCATTCTGACATAAAAATATGGTTGTTGGGCAGTTGTGTTTCTAGAAATGCTGATGGTGCTACAAGTGGTTGTATCCTGAACCTGCATGATGGACATTTTCTCGTCTGCTGCTATGGCCTAGTCCTTTAATGGCGAGGTTGAGCTGTATTGTATTGATGACTGCTTGCTTTATAGCAATGTGCAAGATTTTGTTTTTTTGTTTACAAAATGAATAACAGATTTGAAATATTTTGTCTGAAATTCATTATTTAAACCAACAAAATAAATAGACATATTTCAAATGTATTACTCATTTTTCAAACCAATAACAAAAAAAATAACTGACAAATCTGATGCCTAATATGCTTGAATGGGGGTTTACTACTTAGCCAAAAATATGAATTTGTGACATGCAATTAATAATAAGAATTTCACATAACTCTAAGTAATTGTATAATTAACAAGTTTTATTCTCCAACACTTCATTGCAATCATAAATTAATTATTAGAAAATTGTTTTTGCATGCTAGTTGCATAGTATAAATGTATGATTTTGAACCTTATTTAAAAAAAAAAAAAAAAAAAAAAAAAAGATTGTGTGTATTACCATGTGAACTGAGCATATGCAGATATTTTAACAAATGCCTTTTAAACAGTTAAGTCACTCAACACAGGCAAATATGTATTTTTTTTTTCCAACAGTGTAGAATTTAACAATTTCAAAATTCCTGCTGGAAAAGTGTTTCCTGATGAATTAGAAAACTAGTGTCCAATTAAACCCATAACACCATAGCAGACGCTATCTTATCATGATAAAATGGTTCCTGTGAATAAATTGCAAATAAATTGGAACTATGTTGAATTTGAAAATCCTCTATAGAAATTCTAATGCATTGGAATAGGATGAGTGTTTAAATACTGAACAGGACTCAGATACTATACAATGTTCTGTGACAGAAATCACTAGGACATAAGACGTGCACCTCTGTTCATATGAATATTAGTTTTTAGTCATGTGAGAATTTAAAGTAAATGTAAATTTTCACGAATGAAAGCACTGTTTTTAAAAAAAAACTATTAAAAACAGGGGCACTTTCATTCATGAAAGTTTACATTTCAGCCGTTTTTTAAAAATACGTATCTTTTTTTCCTTGTAAGCTTGAAACATTGGAGCAGCGATAAGTAAGGTATTTTAAAAAAATGACTCTAATGTAAACTTTCATGAATGAAAGTGCCCCTGTTTTTAATAGTATTTTTAAAAACAGGGCTTTTAATTTGTGAAACTTACATTCACTTTGAAGTCTCTTTACAGTGCTGGTCTTATTCATTTGGGTCCCTTTTAGAGTTCAGTGTAATCTCTCTTCTGATAACATCCTTATCTGTCTATTTCCACCACTCCCACAACGGCAACATTCATCCTGTTATTGCTATATGAACGTCCTTGTGCTAAACATTTCAGTTTCTAATATAGGGGTTGATGACAATCTTTGTGAACTTCAGTTAGTATTGTCAATGTGTTTTTCTAGTGATCACGACTCTAAAGTGCTTGTGCCGTTAAGACCCTGAAAACAACACAAGATCGCTATCTGAGCTGTTAATCTCCCAATGTTGTAAACCCAACATACACAATTTACAACATTTAAAATGGTGGTTTGGTGGGTTTAGTAACTACATTGCAGCTTGATGGGCTTGTATGATGATTAGATCCCTTTTATAATAGCATGTAGTTCTGCTAATAGCTAATGTGTGCAATTAACCTGTTGTGCTAGTGATAAACTATATGGCCAAAAGTATGTAGACACCCCCACTAATTATTGACTTCAGGTATTTCATCCACACTTGATAAAAGTTGCATAAAATCCAGCTCTGCCATGAAATCTCCACTGACAAACTTTGGCAGAACAGTGGGTTGTACTAAAGAGCTCAGTGACTTTAATTGTGACACTGTCATTGGATGACACCTTTGCCAGAAGTCAGTTAATGAACTTTCTGATCTATTAGATCTGCTCTGGTCAACTGTTTTATTATTGTGAAGTGGAAGAATATAGGAGAAACAACAGCCCAACTAACGCAAATTCACAGAGTGGGGCCGCCAGTGTATAGTTTGGTGGAGGAGGGATAATGGTTGGAGTAGTTTTATAGGGTTTGGACTAGGCCCCTTAGTCCCTGTAAAGGGTCATCTTAATGCTACAGGATACAAAGACATTTTAGACAAATGGGTGTTTCCAACTTTGTGGCAAGAGTTATGGGAAGGTCCTTTCCTGTTCCAACATCACTGTGCCCCTGTGCTCAAAGTGAGGTCTATGATGATATAGTTTGATGAGTTGTGTTGAGGAACCTCAACTCCACTGAACACCTTTGTGATGAAGTGGAACGCCGAATGCGAGCCAGACCCTCTTGTCCAACAGCAGTACCTGACCTCACAAATGCTCTTTTGTCCAACAATGTTGTCCACACACTTTTCACTATATTGTATGTGTGTATGTCTTTTTAAGCGATTTGAACAGGGATATTATCTGTATACTGGGCATGTATGTTTGTTGGGTTATCAATCTGCCTAATTTTTTATTAGTGTAAAAGTGCTCATAATTAAAGGGAGAGTCTATTCCAAAAAAAAATGTATTGTAAAAAAAAAATAGATAATCCCTTTATTAACCATTCCCCAGTTTTACATAACCAAAACTGTTATATTAGTACACTTTTTACCTATGTAATTACCTTGTATCTAAGCCCCTTTTCAGTTCTTTTGAGAGACTTGCATTTTAGCTCCACAGGAGTGAGCACAATGTTATATATATGGCACACATGAACTAGTAGTGTCTAACTATGAAAATCTGTCAAAATGCACTGAGATAAGAGTAGGCCTTCAAGGGCTTAGAAATAAGCATATGAGTCTACCTAGGTTTAGCTTTCAACAAAGAATACCAAAAGAACAAAGCAAATTTGAGGATGAAAAAAAACGAAAAAAAACAACAAAACCAAAAAAATAAAATGCATGGGTAATTTTCAGTTGCCCATGAGCAAAACCAATGTTACATTAAAAAAATATTTAGGCTTGCTCTGTAATAAGTCGAAAAATGTTGCCTGGAGTTTATAAAGTCCTTGTATCTTTTGAATTTGATAACTGAAAAATGACCCCGTAAATATGATGATTTTTTTTTCTTCTTTCATGATTCAGATAGAACATACAATTTTAAACAACTTTCCAATTTACTTCTATTATTAAATTTTCTTAATTTTCGTGTTATCCTTTGTTGAAAAGCAATAAGGTACTTGTCTGCATTACTATATGGCAGCAGTTTTGCAACAATGTTATACATTAGCTCTTGCTAATGTATAACTAGATGGCAGCACTATTTCCTATCATGTAGGTCTCCAGACATGTGTACACTACCTATCTAGATATCTCTTCAACAAAGAATAACAAGGGAACAAAGCAAATTTGATAATAGATGTAAAAAGACTATAATGGTGTTTTTCTGTTAAAAAAATCATTAAATACATTTTTTCTAAAGGATTGTGATCCCTATGTGTTTAACCCCTGAAAAGGGTTTAAACACAGTCAAAGTCAGCTCAGAGCAGCAATGCACTAGTGGGAGCTAGCTGACCAAATTTATAAATGACAATGGCAAGAGGCCAATAACAAGAGACATATATGTGCACCAATCATCAGCTAGCTCCCAGTAGAGCATTGCCGCTCCTGAGCTCCCCCATGTATGCTTTTTAACAAAGGATACCAAGAGAACTGAAATAAACTGAAAAATCTTTGCATGCTCTGTCTGAATCTATCTATCTATCTATCTATCTATCTATCTATCTATTGGGTACTTGTAAAGCGCCAACTAATCACCCTTGAGGGTCTCAAGGCGCTAAGGGAGGTTGAAAAGAGGGGGGCTAAGGGAAGAAGATTCAGTCGAAGAGCCAGGTCTTGAGGTCCTTCCTGAAGTTTGTAAGAGAGGTGGATTGTCTGAGGTGCAGCGGGAGGGTGTTCCATGTCTTTGCTGCCAAATAGGAGAAGGATCTTCCTCCAGCTGTTGTTTTCTTGATGCGGGGGATGACTGTGAGTGCTTGGTCGGTAGAGCAGAGTTGTCTGGAGGGGGTGTAGAAATTGACGCGGTGGTTGATGTATTCGGGACCGATGTTGTAGAGGGCCTTGAATGCGTGGGTTAGGAGCTTGAAGGTTATTCTCTTGTTGACGGGGAGCCAGTGCAGGTTCCTTAGGTGTTCGGTGATGTGGATATGGTGAGGGATGTCGAGGATGAGTCTGGCCGAGACGTTCTGGATGCATTGTAGTCATTTCTGGATCTTGATGGTGGACCCGGCGTAGAGTGCATTGCCATAGTCCAGTCGACTACTGATGAGGGCGTGGGTGACAGATTTTCTGGTTTCGGTAGGGATACACTTGAAGATTTTTCGCAGTAGGTGGAGTATGTGAAAACAAGTCGAAGAGACGGTGTTGATTTGGTGGCCCATGGAGAGTGATGAGTCAAGGATGACACCTATATTTTGTGTGTGGTGTGTTGGAGTTGGAGGGTGTCTGAGGGCTGTGAGCCACCAGGAGTTGTCCCATGTGGATTTGGAGGGTCCGAGGAGGATTTCGGTCTTGTCAGTGTTGAGTTTGAGGCGGTTGTTGTTCATCCAGGTGGCGATTGCTGTCAGTCCTTCATGTTTTTTTTGGCGGTGGCGGGGTCTCGGGCGAGTAAGATGATTAACTGGGTGTCGTTGGCGTAGGAGACGATGTTGAGGTTGTGTCGTCGGAAGATGGTGGAGAGAGGGGCCATGTAGATGTTAAAGAGGGTGGGGCTGAGTCAAAAGCCTTGGGGTATGCTGCAGCTGATTGCTGTGGGATTGGAGGAGAAGGGCGGGAGTCTGACTTTCTGGGTTCTGCCGCCGAGGAAGGAGGTGATCCATTCCAGGGCCTTATTGCGGATTCCGGTGTCATGTAGGCGGGTGAATAGGGGGCTGTGGGCTACAGTGTCGAATGCAGCTGAGAGGTCTAGGAGGATGAGGGCGGTGGTCTCTCCTTGGTCGAGCAAGGCGCGGATGTTGTCTGTGGCGGCGAGGAGGGCGGTCTCGGTGCTATGATTGCTCCTGAAACCGGATTGGGAGGGGTCCAAGATGTGGTTGGTCTCGATGTGGTCAACAAGTTGTGCGTTAATGGCTTTCTCGATTACTTTGGCTAGAAAGGGGAGTAGAGAGATGGGCGGTAGTTTTTAGGATCTTTGGGGTCTGACGTTCGTTTCTTCAGCAGCAGTTTCAGTTCCGTGTGCTTCCAGTCTGGGAAAATGCCGGTTTTGATGGAGCAGTTGATGGTGCGGCAGAGGCAGAGTTGGTGGGCGAGGGTAATGCCCGCTATGTTGAATATGTGGTGTGGGCATGGATCTGAGGGTGCTCCGGAGTGGATTGATTTCCTGATTCTGAGTGTGTCCTCCGTGGTGAGGGGGATCCAGGTAGTCCGTGGATGGTGGGGGGGGGGTGGGTTTGGGTGAGGTGTCGGTGGGGGTGGGTGGGCCTTTGGTGAAGGGGGAGTTCCGGAGCTCGAGGCTGTTGTAGAGGTTGATGATCTTGTGGTGGAAGTAGGTAGCGATGTTATCGCAGAGGTTCTGGGAGGGTGGGATGTTGTTGGTATCGCTGTTGGGTTTGGAGAATTCTTTGATGACTGTGAACAGCTCCTTGCTGTTGTGGGCATTGGCGTGAATTCTGTCTAGGATGGTGGTTTTCTTTGTGGTTTGATGAGGTGGTGGTGGGTGGTGATGGCTTCTTTGTAGGCGGATTTGTCCGAGGGGGACTTGCTGAATCTCCATGTTCTCTCCAATCATCTGCAGTGGTGTTTGGAATCCTGGAGGGTGGTGGTGAACCAGCTGGCCTTGTTGGTGGGCTGGCGGCTGGACAGTTTCTTGAGGGGGGTGAAGGTGTTGGCGCAGTCTGTGATCCAGCGACGTAGGTGGCGGGTGGAGGAGTTTGCGTCAGTGGAGGTCGCTGGGGGGGATTTGATCAGGGTGGAGTACAGTTGTTCTTGGGTGATGTTGTTCCAGTTTCTGCGGGGCGGGTGGTGATGCTGGAGGTGCGTGGTGGGTTTGTTGAAGGAGAAGTGTATACAGTGGTGGTCAGTCCAGTGGAGTTCGGTTATGTGGTTGACTGAGATGTGGTTGCCTGCGGAGAAGATTGGGTCGAGGGTATGTTCGGCTATGTGGGTTGAGGCATTTACAAGTTGCTTCAGTCCGATGGTTCCAAGGTTTTCCAGGAGGTTAGTGGTGTTGTGGTCGTTGGGCTTGTCTAGATGGAAGTTGAGGTCGCCGAGGAGGATGTAGTCCTTTGAGGCGAGGGCGTGGGGTGCAAGGTGGTCGGTGATGGAGTCGCAGAAGGCGGGACGAGGTCCTGGAGGTTTGTAGATGAGGGTGCTGTGGAGGGTGGTGTTGGGGGTTGACCTTGATCTTGAAGTGTAGATGTTCCCAGTCTGGTGAGTGATCATAGGAGGTGGTTGTGACTTGGATGGAGTGTTTGTGGATGATGGCGATGCCTCCTCCAGGTCGGTTGCTGTGGTCTTTGTGGGAGATTTTGCAGCCGTTGGGGATGGCAATGGCGATGTCTGCCGCTGATGTGGGGTTGAGACAGGTTTCGGTGAGGAAGGCGACGTCAGGGGAGGTGGAGTCTAGCAGGTTCCAGATTTTGATGGTGTGCTTGTGGATGGAGCGGGTGTTGAGGAGGATGCAGTTGAGGTTCTTGCGGCTGTTTGTGTGAGGGATGTTTGGTAGGTTTGTGGTGGGGAGGGAGGTAAAGAAACAGTAGAGTATAATTAGAAGCGCACTAAAAAGAAGGCTGGGGCAGAATAAGAGTGAAGTATGTCCAATGCTTGTGATGTTGCTTCAAACCTATAATGTGTACAATCATGTGTGTCCAAGATATCTAAATGGATATAGCATTAGGTGTAATTTAGAACGCTGTATCTTCTAAAATATTTATTTAGTCTATGTCTGTTAAAATATGTTTTGAAACAGTTTACTAGTTCCAAAATCTGAGTACAAATTAACAATGTTATAGTACATAACATGGATCCATGTAATACAATAAGCTATGAATTTAAAAATATATGTAAAATAGATAAAAACAGTACAATGGATAAAGAGCAATACAATAAGATCCTAGAAAATGTTCAAATAGTCCCAGAGAAAAGTCTGTGATAGAAGTCTATGATAAATCCGTGTTGAATCCTAAAGTGATGTTGTGCCAAAAGTAGATGAATTCACTGTGCAAAAAATATAAAATTTTTTTTTTAAAATGATGCCTTAAAACTGGTGAAGAAAGTGCAAAAAGTGAAAAAATAAGATGAGAAGATGAAACGAAATTGGGTTAAAATTACTCAAAAAGTGCAAAAAATGCAAAGGATTGCAAAAATGCAAAAAGTACAAAATATAAAAATATAAAATTACAAAAGTGTAAAAATATATAAAAAAGGCTTATATTATAATTCCAGAAGTGGATGGTAGGGAATCCTACTAGAAGGTGTTGATTTTCTCAAAGAAGATCCTCCTATGTGTGATAATTCTGAAACCTAAAAATAGAGGAACAGTTGCAGCAGGTGAATGGTCCTCTGGTGTTCGTCGGGGATGCGAGGTGGCATGCTGATGATTTACCGGTGTTAAGAGAGAGGAGGGTGCTGGCGTCATAGCGGTGCAGAGGTTATGGTTTGTGGCGATGCGTGCAGTCCAGGCGCGGACGGGCGCTGACGGGCTTGCCTTTGGCGCACCCTCAGCGTGTCCGCAACTGAAGGTATATAGAGGGGGGAGGGTTTAGAGCAGGGAGGCGGGCGAGCAGCGGCAGAGGGGAAAAGAAAATTCAGCAGGGCAGGGAGTCCCAGAGGGGACTGAGAAGATGCGGCAGCGACCGCAGGTATATAGAGGTGGGAGGCGGGCGGGCAGTGGCAGAGGGGAAAAGAAAATTCAGCAGGGCAGGGAGTCCCAGATGGGATTGAGAAGATGCGGCGGCGACCACAGGTATATAGAGGTGGGAGGGGGGAGGGTTTGTAGCAGGGAGGCGGGCTTGCAGCGGCAGAGGGGAAAAGAAAATTCAGCAGGGCAGGGAGTTCCAGAGGGGACTGAGAAGATGCGGCAGCGACCACAGGTATATAGAGGTGGGAGGGTTTGGAGCAGGGAGGTGGGCGCGCAGCGGCAGAGGGGGAAAAGAAAATTCAGCAGGACAGGGAGTCCCAGAGGGGACTGAGAAGAAGCGGCAGCGACCGCAGGTATATAGAGGTGGGAGGGGGAAGTGTTTGGAGCAGGGAGGCGGGCACGCAGCAGCAGAGGGGAAAAGAAAATTCAGCAGGTCAGGGAGTTCCAGAGGGGACTGAGGAGATGCGGCAGCAACCGCAGGTATATAGAGGTGGGAGGGGAGAGTGTTTGGAGCATGGAGGCGGGCGCACAGCGGCACAGGGGAAAAGAAAATTCAGCAGGGCACTGAGAAGATAAAGTTTAATTTTTACTTTCATGCCCCTTTAAGTATAGGGCCATATTTCACCCATTAATTAATTAATAAACACCTAGATTACAAGTTTTGTGTTGCTGCTTGTAACGCTGAAAATATGGCATTTGCAGCGTTAAAACAGCACTGCAGCTATTACAAGTGTTGTTAGTATAGGTGTACCACACACCTTTTAGCCTGTACCGCAACGTCAGTCCCGCACCCGTAAAAATTATGTTTTTTCATGTGATTCCCATAGCGCCGTTATTACGAGTTTTGCGGTACGGCTAAAAAGTGAGCGTTACAGCCTAAATCGACAAGATCTGTACCGCCATCTAAGGTCAGTAGTTATGAGTGTTACGCTACAAATCTGTAACATAAAACTCATAACTAAATTAGCCAATAGAATGAGAGCTGCTTAAATCCTATTGGCTGATTTGAATAGCCAATAGAATTTTAGCAGCCCTAATTCCTATTGGCTGATTCAAATTTTTCAGCCAATAGGAATGCAAGGGACGCCATTTTGAATTGCGTCCCTTGCATTGATGATTCAGTGTACGGCGGTGACCGTATGAAGAGGATGCTCCATGCCGAATGTTTTCAGGATGGACCCGCTCTGCGCCAGATGGATGAAGATCGAAGAGGCCGCCTGGATGAAGACTTCTTGCCGCATGGATGAGGACTTCGCCGGCTGGATGAAGATAGAAGAGGCCGTCTGAATGAAGACTTCTTGTTGCATGGATGAGGACTTCGCCGGCTGGATGAAGATAGAAGAGGCCGTCTGAATGAAGACTTCTTGCTGCATGGATGATGACTTTGCCGGCTGGATGGATCCTTCAAGCGGGACTTCAACAACTGTAAGTGGATCATCGGTTGTTTTTTAAGGGTATTTTGGGTAGGTTTTTTTTTAGTTTAGGGTCTGGGCAGTAAAAGAGCTAAATGCCCTTTTAAGGGCAATGCCTATACAAATGCCCTTTTCAGGGCAGTGGGTAGCTTAGGTTATTTCTGTGCTCTACATATGATTGTTGCTGCCTGGTGGATATAATATTGTTCTCGTTCCCCGCAGGCAGGCATTCATTCAATTGTTGCATGCTGCACCTCACAGCCATTTGGTTGCTGCCATTCCACAAAAAGCCATATTGCTTTACATTTGAACGGAGGGAGACTGAATTGAGGGTAATACCGGAAGTTTCTACCTGCTGTGTGATCTGAAGATCGAAACCACCTAATCTATTATCCATACTCTGAGAGTGCCTGATACTTACCTCATATGTGATTGAGGTTAAACCAAGTAAGTGTACATCTGATAGGGGGAGAGAGATTATATCCCCATTTTTGGCACAAGATATCAAGATTAAAGGACTTTATCTGCTCTGTATTTTTTCTGATAACATTTTGTAATATTTATGCATTTATACATTTTATATTTTTAAAGAGTGTATCAATTTTTGTATATATAATATACTGTTAGGATCAAATTATATGTCCGCTAAATATAGATTCTCAGGTTTACATATATATCAATTGGGACCTGTAGAATTTTGATTTGTACAGTGTTTAATATGAATTCTGTACTGTTTAGGATTATGATATAATACATAGGGACATTATTTTTATGCTTACAACTTTTATGTCCAACATCTAAATCAGGTTGTATATGTGATCTCTTTGATTAAGCGCTATCTCCAACTCTTGCATTTGTATTTGTTACTTTGATAAGACCTTGGGGACTTATCTACTATTTGGCGATTGGCTGCATAGTCTTTTAGCTCTTATTACACCCTGTTATATGTGATATTTCTCACCAGTAGCGCTTTTGGAGCTTAAGTGTGGACCTCCTAATATTTGTACTATTAGGTTATTTTAGATAGTTTTTTTATTTGGGGGGTTGGTTGGGTGGTGGATTTTACTGTTGGGGGTGGTGTTTGTATTTTTTTTTACAGGTAAAAGAGCTGATATCTTTGGGGCAATGCCCCACAAAGGCCCTTTTAAGGGCCATTGGTAGTTTATTGTAGGCTAGTTTTTTTAATTTTGGGTGCGCTTTTTTATTTTGATAGGGATATTAGATTAGGTGTAATTGTTTTTATTTTTGATAATTTGTTTGTTATTTTGTGTAATGTATATTTTTAGGGGGTGTTTTTTTTTTTAGCAAAAGAGCTGTTTATCTCAGGGCAATGTCCTACAAAAGGCCCCTTTAAGGACCCCCCAAAAAGCCCTTTTAAGGGCCCCGGTAGTTTGGTGGGTGGGGGTTTGTATAGTGTTAGGGGGTGTTTGTATTCTTTTTGGAGCAAAAGAGCTGTTTATCTCAGGTCAATGCCCACAAAAGGCCCTTTTAAGGTCCTTTGGTAGTTTGGGGGGTGGGGGTTTGTATAGTGTTAGGGGGTGTTTGTATTCTTTTTGGAGCAAAAGAGCTGTTTATCTCAGGGCAATGCCTTTTAAGGGCCCTTGGTAGTTTATTTTAGAATAGGGTTTTGTATTTTGGGGTGTTTTTTTGTAAGGGTATTAGAATAGGATTAATCTTTATTTTTTTTGGATAATTTTGTTTGTTTTTTTGTAATAATAGGTTTTTTTATTTTTTGTAATGTTAGGTTTTAGTGTAAGGCAGCTTAGGTTTTATTTCACAGGTAAGTTTGCATTTATTTTAGCTAGGTAGTTAGTAAATAGTTAAAATAAATACAAACTTACCTGTGAAATAAAAATAAAACCTAAGCTAGCTACAATGTAACTATTAGTTATATTGTAGCTAGCTTAGGTTTTATTTCACAGGTAAGTATTTAGTTTTAAATAGGTATTATTTAGTTAATAATTGTAAATTTAATTTAGATCTAATTTAATTATGTTAAAGTTAGGGGGGGTTAGGGTTAGGTTTAGGGGTTAATATAGTTTAATTTAGCTTGTTGTGATGTGGGGGGGCTGGTGGTTTAGGGGTTAATAGGTTTATTTAGTTAATAATTGTAAATTTTATTTAGCTACATTTTTATTATGTTAAAGATAGGGGGTGTTAGGGTTAAGTTAGGTTTAGGTTTAGGGGTTAATATAGTTTAATTTAGCTTGTTGCGATGTGGGGGGCTGGCGGTTTAGGGGTTAATAAATGTAGTATAGTGGCAGAGATATCGGGAGCGGCAGATTAGGGGTTAATAATTTTATTTGGGTAGCGGCGATATCGGGAGTGGCAGATTAGGGGTTAATAACTATAGGCAGGCGTCAGCGATGTTGGGGGCAGCAGATTAGGGGTGTTTAGACGTAGGGTTTATGGTTTAAACAGTATTTTTATTTCCCCATAGACATCAATGGGGCTGCGTTACGGAACTTTTGTTTCCGCGATCACAGGTGTTAGTTTTTTTTTTTGGCTGTCTCTCCCAATTGATGTCTATTGGGAAATTGTGTACGAGCACGTCTCAGCAGCGCTCTGATTGTGTGCGGTATGGAGCTCAACGCAACCATATTGCACGCAAAAGGCGTATGTTTGAAAACTTGTAATAGCAGCACTATAGGAAATTAAATAACGTAACTTTTGTTGTGTTCATTAATTTGTCCATAGCGCTAAAAACTCATAATCTAGGTGAAAGTGTGTTGCTGATAAACTGTGAAAATGACAGTGATTGCATCAACATAAGAAAAAAAAAAAAAAACATTTACAGCCATTAAATTGCTTATAATTGTCAAATGATAGATTGTGCTCAACCCAATATTATTTTTCTTTCTAACAATGCAAATCATATGCACCTTATCTTCCAAGCAATACATAACAATTACACAATCTTCCGTAACCACTAACGCTGCTATTCTGAGATTCCCTTACAAAACCGTTTCCCTTTATATTGTGAATACTGTATCCCTACACTAGCACGTGTCTTCTGCTCAGTATATACACAAAGCACATACCTTTTTCTTTTCTTCGGTATTGCTAGGTATTTCATTATTTGTAGAAAAGATGCCATGTCTAAGAGAGTAATAAAAAAGAACATAGTGTTACAAAAATGGAATGATATGAATGTACCATTTCTCATTAGAAATGCTAAGTATAATAACTCGACCGGATCGGCACTTGTATTATTTTTATACATGCGGTTATCGGTAACATTCGTGAAGTAGCAAATATGAAAACAATTTTAATTTTGTTTTTAAATTAAATGCAAAAATGTTCTCTTTCTCAGCATTAAAAGTAAATTATAGTTTATAATTCTCTTCCATTAAAAATATAATTTTTTTTTCCCCAGCCATAAAATATATTATCAACCATTAGAAAGAAACACAAGAGATCAGGTAGTTTCCATTGCATCAGAAAAAGTATATAGAACATTACTTATAACAATCCCGTTTAAAGATAAAATACTTCATTTTTTAATCTTCCTTGCATATTTTAAGAAGAACAAAAAACCTCCATATGGAGGTTCGGCTGGCACTGCAGCAATTTTATTTTACATAAAGTCAGCATCATCCTTTGCAATATTATAACATTTTAACAAACGCTCCGATTTACCATCACTAAAAATCAAGTGGAGGTTCAGTGATCATATAGGTAACAAAAGGTGTTAAACTTACCCTTTCTATGCCGATGCACATAGCTAAACTCAGCGGCTCCGACCACCCACGGCACAAAGGTCTCCTTCAAAGAGGTGAAATTGTCATTGTCACCTCTAAACCAATAGCCATGCGTGTCAGCTGACAGGTTTCTGTATGCACGCACAGGTATTGGTTTAGAGGTGCAAGCAGCACCTCATTGGTAGAAGACCGATATGCCGTGGGCAGCCGGAGCCGCTGAGTTTAGCTATGTACATAGGCACAGAAAAGGTGAGTTTAGCACACTTTTTTACCTTTATGATCACTGAACCTCCACTTTACCATCACTTTAAAGGGACATGAAACCCACATTTTTACTTTCATGATTTAGAAAGAGAATGCAATTTTAAACATCTTTTGAATGTACTTCTATTATCTCATTTGTTTTATTCTCTTGATATTCTTTGCTGAAAAGCATATCTAGATATGCTCAGTAGCTGCTGATTGGTTGCTGCACATAGAAGCCTCGTGTGATTGGCTCACCCATGTGTATTGCTTTTTCTTCAACTAAGGATATCTAAAAAATGAAGCAAAATAAATAATAGAAGTAAATTGTAATGTTGTTTAAATTTGTATTTTCTATCTGAATCATGAAAAAAACATTTTGGTTTTAGTGGCCCTTTAAGCTATCTAAAGCACAAATTAATTGCATAATTGTACATAGATTATCAATATGTTTTGCACAAATTTACATTGAATCAAACATAATATTAGCTAATTCGCTAAAAGTAATTGTAGAACTTTTATTTATTTTGTTTAAATGAATGAATGTCAATAACTATACACCGTTACATAACATTTTACAAATCCATTACATTTCCAATATTTCTGTGTGGACTCCTAAGAAGTTACTACATCTGTAGACTAGACTATGGATTGCAGCGCTGTAACATTGCTCTCCTAAATAAATAGGCCAGAATTTCATGCAAACTCCAAGAATCTCTACTGCAGATCATGTTAAATAGTGCTACATCTCTAATCTCTACATTTTGGAGAATTCTAAACTCCAACACACATTTCTAAGATGGAATTGTCTCAGAAGAGTTTTGCGTTCTCCAAAAAGAAGAGAAATCTGCCATGGGTGGCCAGAGTCGTTGAGTTTAGTGCTGTGCAACGGCACAGAAAGGGTGAGTTTAGCACTCTTTTGTTACATATCTCATCACTTAAACTCCACTTGATTTTTAGTTTGTTATACGCTTGGATTTACCATCACTTACCATCAGGTTTGATTTGCTTCTTGGTAAACCCTATTTCCAGAGAAAATAGCAATAGCTTTTTCCAAGGGGTTGGTAACTTTTCCCCCTGACTAGTAAAGTAAAATTACATTTTTCCATTCCTGTGTATAAATCTATATCTATATCTAAATTGTTAATTGCTAAGCTAAACATGACCAGTGGCTGGCAGCTATACACATATACCACTTGTGACTGACATAGAATAGGAAATGTGAGAGGTTAAAGGGACATGAAACCCAAAATGTTTCCTTCAGGATTCAGACAGAGCATACAATTTTAAAACAACTTTACTTCTGTTATCCAATTTGCTTTGCTTTCTTGGTATCCTTTGTTGAAAATAATACCTAGGTAAACTTAGGAGCTTGGAGATAACTAATGATTGGTGGCTGCACAATATTATTGGCTTACCAATGTGTTTAGCTAGCTCCCATTAGCGCACTTTCAGCAAAGGATACTAAAAAAATGAAGCAAAATTGATCATTTAAGAAACTGGAAACTTGTATAAAAATGCATGCTCTAGCTGAATCATAAAAGAAAATGTTTGCATTTTATATCCCTTTAAAGCTAATTGTGGGGAAAATATGCATAGTCAAATATAGCTTAGACTTATTTCATGTGATATAGATTCCCTCCCAGGGCTTATACCTGTACAGTCATCTGCAGTGAAGAGCTGTCAGTGTTAATGTCAGCAGACATTCCTTGATGCTTGGTGTTGGCTCATATGTCAGTGTTTATTTATATCTACAGCCCTTTCATTTTGTAAATCACTTCAGTCTCCTATAGTCTGCTGCTCTCGTTTTCAGATCTCTCAACTACCTATTATTTATTTATAAAATATTTTACCAGGAAGGATACATCGAGATTTCTCTCGTTTTCAAGTATGTCCTGGGACCACAAAACATTGCATTGATACAATAGGGTACAATAAAATACAAAAACAATAATAATACACAATATATGCAAACATTTAACATAGAGCAGGTACGAAATATTTAATCAACCATGACAGGAGCATTCTGTTTTGAGATATGTAGAGAGGGATCTCTTAAAGGATTTTAGGCTTGGGGAAGTTTTTAAAGTGTGAGGGAGGTCATTCCATAATTGTGGCGCTCTGTAGGAAAAGGAGTATCGAGCTGCTTTCCTTTTGTATTGAGGCAAGCTAAATAATGTGCTGTTATTGGATCGGAGGTTATAGGAGGTGGGAATAGCAGGGGAGTGCATTCTGCTTAGGCAGGGTGGGAGCTTCCCAGAAAGGCTCTTAAATACAAGGCAGGAAAGATGGAGGGTGCGTCTGGATTCCAGCGTCAGCCAGTTTAGTTCTTTTAGCATGTCACAATGGTGGGTCTTATAGTTACATTGTAGCACAAAGCGGCAGAACGAGTTATATAACTTATTTAGTTTATTAAGGTGAGTTTGCGGAGCAGGTGCATATACTATGTCCCCATAATCCATGATAGGTATCAGCATTTGCTGTACATTTGCTATTAATGATGTATTCCTTTCTTGCCCGTGATTTGCATTGTTGTTTTTAGCACTTCAATAGCTTAAATGGACATATCTATCTATCTATCTATCTATCTATCTATCTATCTATCTATCTATCTATCTATCTATCTATCTATCTATCTACACATATAATGCATTATAGTATTTTATTAATGCACTGTTGTTTGCATATAACTATTTGTTTAGCCCCTGCAAAATGATTTAAACACATAGTTATAGCCAGCTATAGTGCAGCCATGCACCCCGGGAGCTAGCTGAATACATATGGTGAGCCAATGAAAAGACAAATGTGTGTAGCCATCAATTACTAGCTAACTCAGTAGTTTATTGTTGCTGCTGAGGATATGTACATATGCTTTTCATTAAAGGATATCAATGGAACAAAGTAAATTTGATAATAGAAATTTAATTTAAAAGTGTCTTAAAATGACTTGCTCTATCTGAAACATGACCGTTTAAGTTTGACTTTTCATGTCCTTTTAAGTATTTTTTTTAAATATGCATGCAACATTATTCAATGCATTGCAAAATATTTTAATACAAAATATGTTTTAAAAGCATTAAAGTGTAGCTTGTTGCAAAAGATTTACCTTCAAAATAAATGTTTACAAGCATTAAAAAGTTGAAATTTTTGTAAAATTTGCAGTTTTGCATTCCAGGGACACACCTCTTGTAAAGCCTCTTGGTTGTTGTTTATCTTATTTTCTTTTCTGTGACTGGCTAGGGACAGATAACCTGCACATATCAACCAATCACTGTGCAGCATGTAGGAGGAACATGGTTCTATATTACACAGTCCAGCCTCTTTGGGGAGTGAAAAAAAAAATACAATTTTAAACTGAAATTACTGGAAAAGCAGAAAAAAAATAATATTAACCCCTTAACGACCACTTGGTTGTTAAGGGTTTTTTGCTCATAATAGAGCGAGTCTCATCGCCAGTAGCAAGAACACTCTTTTATGACCTCCATCCCTTTTGGGCTCTGGCGGCGAGACCACTCTATCAAAAAAATAGAGCCCCATTAAAAGGCAAACATACAGTGTGTGTCACTGGTCGTTAAGGGGTTTACGTACATTGAAAATGTTTTTTTTTTTCTCTGTTCATACTTAAACCATTTATGGGAAATTAAAATGTGAGATTAATATTCCTTTAATGTTTCATTTATAGTTTCTATTCGATCAGAAATGTTACAGTAGGAAGGGTGTAGCTTGAATTTAATATGGATCATTAGTTCAATAAAATAATTTTGCAACACCCAACTATTTTATATCAAAGCCAGTACAGCACATATTGCCTTAATTGTTTATAGGCACAATACATATATTAAAATGAGGAGATGCCTTACATGCTTATGTTATACAAATTAAAATAAATTTAGAATAATAAAATCCTATTAAAAGTTAACATGTTTATAATAAATTAATATATTTTTATCTTAAAGGACAGGAAACCCAAAAAAGATCTTTCATGATTGAGTTAGAACATATAATTTTAAGCAACTTTCTAATTTACTTCTTTTATCTAATTTACTTTGTTCCTTTGGTATCCCTTGTTGAAAAACATACCTAGGTAGGCTTAGGAGATAGTTGCTGTACATACTGTATATGCTTCTTGTCATTGGCTTAATGATTGTGTTCATCTATCTCCCAATGCTGCTACTTCAATAAAGGATACCAAGTGAATGAAACAAAATTGACAATAGAAGTAAATTGTAATGTTGCTTAAAAACGCATGATCTATCGGAATCATGAAAGAAAAAAATTGGGTTTGGTTACCCTTTAATTGGTTTGATAATCATTCAAATAAAGTTTGAATGATTATATGTAAACCTCAATGGGAAATTTTAATCTCAAATTGAATATATTTTGGGTTTGGATGGGCATGTGCTCAGTTTGTTCTGTATAAAAATATCCAGTGGAAGACTAAATAGATTTCATTTTTATGTTGTGTTTTTTTAAGCTAAAATTCCTCTTGAGGATTCCAAGGATGTTTTTTTCCCCAATTAGTGAACTTTGCTGTGAAAACACAGGCCAGAATCGTTAAAGGGACATTCTTATGTAAAGATTACATACCCTGATTTGTAGGTTATGTCATTTTTGTATTAGTGAACAACTTTAACTAGGATAACTATGTGCATAAGACACGCAGAAAGGTTAAACATAATGGGTAAATGCTGACTCTGGTGCTGCAAGCTTGCCATCTCCTGAGGAAGACTTGGCCCGGTGAGCCAATAATCAGCTTGATCCAACAGGTCCCAGCTATGCCCTGCTCCTGAGCGAGACTTTACCTTTGTGTTTAATCACAGCAAAGTGGTTATCAAATTGAATGGAATAAGGAATTTCAATGTCCCTTTAACACTAAGAACATTGATGTTTCCAGGAGGTGAAATCAGAAGTGTATCTAGGATATCACTCTACACTTACATTTAAATGGACATGGAAGGCAGTGCATGCAATTTACTTATTTTATTCAATTTACTTATTTCTCTTGCTATCCTTGGATAAAAAGCATATCTAGATACAATTAGGAGCAGTAACGCACTACTGGTTATTGGTAGTTACACACATATATGCCTCCAGTTATTGGCTAATATTGGTTATTACCAGATGTGCTCACAGACTGAGTATCACCATATAAACAAAGGATTTAAATGGTGGTAAATATGCACTTTTCAGAGAAATTACATTCACTATGCCTTATGGTGACTTGAGTGTTAATGACAAATGCTGCTCTATATTGCCCAGTTTAAAGCAAATATAGCTAAACTGTATATGTTAGATTGATTTTCTTGTGGTATTATTTATTTTCTATTCTATATACCTCTCAGATTATTTTCCTATATATAAATTAAATGAGGTTTGATTGTGGTTAATTTCATGAAATTATGCTTTTATAAACCAATAAAAACATTAAATAAAATTGTAGAACGTGTGAGTTATTTGCAATTTAGAAAAAAAAAGACATATTTAATATGTCTCCACCCTATACAATGCACCATATAGCTGAGCTCTATGTAACGAGGCCAAATGCCCAGACGCAAGTTGTCTTTAAATGTCCTTCCCTGCCTGCAAGCAGCGACGCTAATCATCTGTCAATTATTTCAGTATTCAGGTTTATACTTGCTTCAGTATAGATAGCCCTGTATGGAGACATATACATAAGAGATGCTATTTGTGGTCACATATGGAACATACCACCCAATGGCTTGTGTTCATTTTAAGATTTTTTTTTTTTTAATTTGTACTAACAGAAGAGCCAATGAGAAAGTGAACCTATGCTATATAGAAAGGGATACTTAAAAGGGACAAGAAACCCAAACACTGTTCTTTTGTGATTCAGATAGAGCATATAATTTTAAACAACTTTCCAATTTATTTATATTATCTAATTTGCTTCGTTTTCTTGGTATCCTTTATTGAAAAATAACCAAGGTAGGCTCAGGAGCTGCTGATTGGTGGCTGCACAAATATACCTTATTGGCTTACCAATTTGTTTGGCTACCTACCAATAGTGCATTGCTGCTCCTCCAATAAAGGATACCAAGAGAATGAAGAAAATAGAAGTAAATTGAAACATTGATTAAAATTGCATTCTTTATCTGAATTATGAAAGAAAAATGTGGGTTTCATATCCCTTTAAATCTCTGTTAAAGAAGCAATGTGTTTAAAGTGGGTCTAATATGCACATGAAAAGCAGCAGCAGTTTAACAAATCAATAATTTATTTCCTTTGCATAAAGTTAAAGGGACACTGTGGTAATTGTGCTTACTAAACTGTAAAACGGCATTTGTGAGAAAAAAAATCCATTTAAAAAATCCGTTTAGTTAAAGGGACATACAGGTGTGAAAAGAAAATGCTCTAATTTGAAAAAGCATTTAATTACTGCACTATTTCATGCATATTATAACTATGAATTTAAAGGGACATTAAACCTAAACATTTTCTTTCATGATTCAGACAGAGAATACAAGTTTAAACAAACTTCCAATTTACTTCTATTATCTAATTTGCTTCATTATTTAGGTATCCTTTGTTAAAGAAATAGCAATGGACATGGGTGAGCCAATCACATGAGGCAAATATGTGCAGCCACGAATCAGAAGCTACTGAGCCTATCTAGATATGTTTTTCAGGAAGGAATATCAAGAGAATGAAGCAAATTAGGTAACAGAAGTAAATTAGAAAGTTGTTTAAAATGGTATTCTCTATCTGAATCATGAAAGAGAAAATTTGGGTTTAATGTCCCTTTAACCCCTTAAATGATTACATTTGTACTGAAACCACCAGAAAATTAATGTTTGTACACAACTGTTACATTTATATTAATGTTCATTGGCTTATAGGGACAACAATCAAATTTTGATGGAGAGCAAAAAAGACTCCAAAAAAACTCACACGATTGGTTTCTTAGAAAATAATAACCGTAATATATCTTTAAAAAAAAGCCCTATTTTGGATTGAACTACAAAGACAAAAAATGTAAATCATCTCCCTTTAAATGAGATGCAATCGGCGACTTGAATTCCCCCCCCCATATAACATAAAACCCTCTTAGTGATCTGTAAAATACCTTTATGTTGAGTCAAGTTTACCAAATGTTTTGTTATCAAAGTGGGTAATAAAACAGATTCATTATGAAAGTCTTATTTCTGCCAAACTCTTTTCAGGTATTAATCATTTTAGAAACATGCTATTTAAAGGAATGCGCTTTATGGATATTAAAAGGCTGTCAATCCAAAAGCTAGCTTTGTACAACATTTTACACTCAATAAAAGTAAAAAAAAGTATCACCAAGTCAAGGTATAAATATATTACAATAAATAAAGTGATACAATAACTATATGAGAAATATATATACATTGCAGTCCAGATAGAGCGCTACAGAATTTTACAGTGCTATACAAATAAATAATAATTTTCTTAAAGGGACATAAAACTCAATTTTTTCTTTCATGATTCAGATAGAGCATGCAATTTTAAGCAACTATAATTTTTTCTTCGTTCTCTTGCTATCTCTATTTAAAAAAGCAGGGATGTAAGCATAGGAGCCAGCCCATTTTCGGTTCAGCACCTGGGTAGCGCTTGCTGATTGGTGGCTCCATTTAACCACCAATCAGCAGGCTCTACCCAAGTGCGTTTAAGAACTTTAATCGTTGTGCCTCAATATTTATGATAAAAATAGTACACTTTACAATTTCTTACTCGTGTATTAGAGCAACTCAAGCTTTATGATAGGTGCACACCAGTATTAAAGGGACATAATACTCATATGCTAAATCACTTGAAACTGATGCAGTATAACTGTAAAAAGCTGACAGGAAAATATCACCTGAGCATCTCTATGTAAAAAAGGAAGATATTTTACCTCACAATCTCCTCAGCTCAGCAGAGTAAGTTCTGTGTAAAAAGTTATACTCAGCTGCTCCCAGCTGCAGGTAAAAAAATTTAAAAAAATGAAGAAATGAACAGCAGCCAATCAGCATCAGCAGTGCTGAGGTCATGAACTCTTACTGTGATCTCATGAGATTTAACTTAACTCTCATGAGATTTCATAGTAAGCTTCCTTTACCTGATTGGTGAAATAATATGAGAGTGCACGATGCTAGACCCTTCAGATGTCCCAGGACAAACACACTAAAATGCTGCTTAGAAATCCTTTACAATGGGAGGTGGCTACTGAGGAACTTTTGAGGTAAAATATCTTTCTTTTTTACATAGAGATGTTCAGGTGATATTTTCTAATCAGCTTTTTACAGCTATACTGCATCACTTTCAAGTGTTTAAACATTTGGGTATTATGGCCCTTTAATACTGACAGGCAAACAGTATTCTTGGTATGAAGTACACAGTAAATAGTCACTTAGGGTCTGAGTCTGTATCATTTCAAATATTGTTGTTTAACGTATCGCAGATCACAGATGGCAACAGATTGTATGCAGTAAAAAAAAAATCTCAAAACTGCATCTATCAGGGACATAAAATCATCAGCTCCACCCTTCTGTGTTACTATTATGTGTTCACGTAAAATCCGAGGCATTTTTCAACGTACTCGTCTACATATTGTTATATAAATATCTCTATATTTATATTCAAGACCATTTTGCCCCTTTAAAAAAGATCTCTCAGTTGCATCAATCCTGTATAGAAATGTCATGCTGAGATCCTATATAATGCTTCTATGACAAAGCCCACAATTCAAAAGATTTTCAGCCTCCAAAAAATAGTTTAAAAGACCTTTATTGTTTCATGCAGGGTCCATAATACAGGAACATGACTAAGAACCAATTGCTGGTTTGAAACGTTGTTTGTATTATGGACCCTGCATGAAACAATAAAGGTCTTTTAAACTATTTTTTGGAGGCTGAAAATCTTTTGAATTGTGGAGTATGATGTTGGGACTTGGCTTAAACCTTTTCCCATGCCCCTGAAGTTTGGTGAGAGGTGCTGACTTCCTTTGAAGATTTTCTATGAAAAAGCCATCAGTGCACAGGTAAATGTACATCAATGCGTACTAAGGCCAAGGAAGGGAGGAGATGCTAATTTCATGTTTTTTTTATAGATCATTTTGTAATAATATACATAATAGATTGTATTTTCCCCACACAATTATTCTATCACTTTATTTATTAGATTTATTTGTGATATTTGATTTTGTACATTGTTTATTGTATAAATATATTACAAGATTAGCAAGGAATTCCTTGTCTATGCAGCTTCACCAAAACTACCAGATACATTGTAGCAGGATTTTGTTGTGAATTTATTTTTTAATAATATAGGGAACCACTGAATTAAATGTTACATAGAATGGCTAATCATGAACACCATAAAAAAAGACATTGTAAAGCTTTGTGAAATTTGTGTTTTTTTACCGCTATACTCAGAGGCTGAAGTGGATTTCTGTAAGAAGCATAAATATTAGCACAGTGATTGCTTGATCAGTGCAGGATCTCATTTCTATTTGTCCCTAGCTGGTCACAGAAGGGGTGTTATAAAACAGATGCTGAAGAAGCCTTGGGTTATGTCCCTGGGCTGCTCTGAGACCACAAAGCAATTCAAATGTAACCCCCCATTTATTTGGGATGCACTCATTTTGCAAAACAGAGTAACTGCGGATATATATTATATTATACATAAATAAAAATAACATCAATGTGTCTTTACTTCATTCTCTTGGTATTCTTTGTTGAAAAGCATACTTTGCATATATTGCAACAATGTTATACACTTTTGAGCACAAGGTGACAGCAGTATTTTTTAACAAAGTATAATATTACTACAAACATTGTTGAAAGACTGGTGCCATATAGTGCTTTTCAACAAAGGGTACAGAGAAAATTAAGTAAATGTGAAAGATTTTTTTTTTTTTGTTGTTTTTTTAAATTGCATGCTCAGCCTGAATCATGAAAGTTTAATTTAAACTTTCATGCCCCTTTAACTGGCATTACTGATATTATTGTATAGTTTGTTCTCATCAAACTTCCCCTTATCTGTGCACATATGATATGGCTAGCAGTTATCACAGACAGCAGAAACAGTTATCTGATTACTAATTATTTAGCACTAAGCAACTTTCTCATACTATTGCTGATCATAAGGGGTTGTAAAAATATAATCTATTAATATTGTGGCTTTCTTGTGTGATAGTTTTGATTTTCTGTCCAATACAATATCCTATATAATAAAAGGCCAAGTGTGTTTGTCCGAAGCTGTCATGCGCAGTAGAGACTGCGCCCGAGGACAAACACACCTGGCCTTCCAAATGACTTGGCATCTGGCGTCAGCGTGTGGTGGAGTGGGCGTGGCCGGGTGGGTGTGACATGGGCGGGGCCCTACGTGATGTGGGCGGGAGCTCTAAAGAGAGGGGATAGAGAGAACAGATGAGGGGGATAAAGAGAGGGAGAGAGACAGCAAAAAGGGAGGGGGGAGAGTGCACAAAAGAGAGGGGGAGAGAGACAGCAAAAGAGAGGGGGAGAAAGCACAAAAGAGAGGGGGAGAGCACAAAAGAGAGGGGGAGAAAGCACAAAAGAGAGGGGGGAGAGCACAAAAGAGGGGGGAGAGCACAAAAGAGAGGGGGGAGAGCACAAAAGAGAGGGGGGAGAGCACAAAAGAGAGGGGGGAGAGCACAAAAGAGAGGGGGAGAGCACAAAAGAGAGGGGGAGAAAGCACAAAAGAGAGGGGGAGAGCACAAAAGAGAGGGGGGAGAGCACAAAAGAGAGGGGGAGAAAGCACAAAAGAGAGGGGGGAGAAAGCACAAAAGAGAGGGGGGAGAGCACAAAAGAGAGGGGGGAGAGCACAAAAGAGAGGGGGGGAGAGCACAAAAGAGAGGGGGGGAGAGCACAAAAGAGAGGGGGAGAGCACAAAAGAGAGGTGGGAGAAAGCACAAAATAGAGGGAGGGAGACAGCAAAATAGAGGGGGGAGAGTGCACAAAAGAGAGGGGGGAAGAGAGCACAAAAGAGAGGGGGAGAAAGCACAAAAGAGAGGGGGAGAAGCACAAAAGAGAGGGGGAGAAAGCACAGAAGAGAGGGGGGAGAGGACAAAAGAGAGGGGGAAAGAGCACAAAAGAGAGGGGGAGAGAGCACAAAAGAGAGGGGGGAGAGCACAAAAGAGAGGGGCACAGAAGAGAGGGGGAGAGCACAAAAGAGAGGGGGGAGAGAGCACAAAAGAGGGGGAGAGAGCACAAAAGAGAGGGGGAGAGAGCACAAAAGAGAGGGGGAGAGAGCACAAAAGAGAGGGGGAGAGAGCACAAAAGAGAGGGGGAGAGAGCACAAAAGGGAGGGGGAGAGAGCACAAAAGAGAGGGGGAGAGAGCACAAAAGAGAGGGGGGAGAGAGCACAAAAGAGAGGGGGGAGAGAGCACAAAAGAGGGGGAGAGAGCACAAAAGAGAGGGGGAGAGAGCAAATGAGAGGAGAGAGAGCAAATGAGAGGGGGGAAGAGAGAGAGCAAAAGAGAGGGAGAGAGACAGCAAAAGAGGGGGAGAGAGCACAAAAGAGAGGGGGAGAGAGCACAAAAGAGAGGGGGAGAGAGCACAAAAGAGAGGGGGAGAGAGCACAAAAGAGAGGGGGAGAGAGCACAAAAGAGAGGGGGAGAGAGCACAAAAGAGAGGGGGAGAGAGCACAAAAGAGAGGGGGAGAGAGCACAAAAGAGAGGGGGGAGAGAGCACAAAAGAGAGGGGGAGAGAGCACAAAAGAGAGGGGGAGAGAGCACAAAAGAGAGGGGGAGAGAGCAAATGAGAGGAGAGAGAGCAAATGAGAGGGGGGAAGAGAGAGAGCAAAAGAGAGGGAGAGAGACAGCAAAAGAGGGGGAGAGAGAGCAAAAGAGAGGGAGAGAGAGAGCAAAAGAGAGGAGAGAGAGCAAATGAGAGGGGGAAGAGAGAGAGCAAAAGAGAGGGAGAGAGACAGCAAAAGAGGGGGAGAGAGAGCAAAAGAGGGGGAGAGAGAGAGCAAAAGAGAGGGAGAGAGAGAGCAAAAGAAAGGGAGAGAGACAGCAAAAGAAAGGGAGAGAGACAGCAAAAGAGGGGGAGAGAGACAGCAAAAGAGGGGGAGAGAGACAGCAAAAGAGGGGGAGAGAGACAGCAAAAGAGGGGGAGAGAGACAGCAAAAGAGGGGGAGAGAGACAGCAAAAGAGGGGGAGAGAGACCAAAAGAGGGGGAGAGAGAGCAAAAGAGGGGGAGAGAGAGCAAAAGAGGGGGGGAGAGAGGAGGGAGAGAGAGAGAGAGCAAAAGAGAGGGGGGAGAGAGCAAAAGAGAGGGGGGAGAGAGAGAGCAAAAGAGAGGGGGGAGAGAGCAAAAGAGAGGGGGGGAGAGAGCAAAAGAGAGGGGGGAGAGAGCAAAAGAGAGGGGGGGAGAGAGCAAAAGAGAGGGGGGGAGAGAGCAAAAGAGAGGGGGGAGAGAGCAAAAGAGAGGGGGGAGAGAGCAAAAGAGAGAGGGGAGAGAGCAAAAGAGAGAGGGGAGAGAGCAAAAGAGAGGGGAGAGAGAGCAAAAGAGAGGGGAAGAGAGAGAGCAAAAGAGAGGGGAAGAGAGAGAGCAAAAGAGAGGGGAAGAGAGAGAGCAAAAGAGAGGGGAAGAGAGAGAGCAAAAGAGAGGGGGAGAGAGAGCAAAAGAGAGGGGAAGAGAGAGAGCAAAAGAGAGGGGGAGAGAGAGAGCAAAAGAGAGGGTGAGAGAGAGAGCAAAAGAGAGGGTGGAGAGAGAGCAAAAGAGAGGGTGGAGAGAGAGAGTAAAAGAGAGGGGGGAGAGAGAGAGTAAAAGAGAGGGGGAAGAGAGAGAGTAAAAGAGAGGGGGGAGAGAGAGAGCAAAAGAGAGGGGAGAAAGAGAGAGCAAAAGAGAGGGGAGAAAGAGAGAGCAAAAGAGAGGGGAGAAAGAGAGAGCAAAAGAGAGGGGAGAAAGAGAGAGCAAAAGAGAGGAGGGATAGAGAGAGAGCAAGGGGTGGGGCCGCTGTACTGCAACAAATGGCCCGTGTACACGGGCTTTAGGACTAGTTTAGAATAATTTGACAGGAAATGGTTGTAGATTAAAAGGACAGTCAACACTAAAATTGTTAATGTTTAAAAAGATAGATAACGCCTTTACTACCCATTCCCCAGCTTTGCACAACCAGCATTGTTAGATTAATATACTTTATAACATTGAAACCTCTACATTTCTGCCTGTTTCAAAGGCTCTATTGACAGCCTCTTTAATCACATGCTTTTGTATTTGCTTTTCACAACAGGATACTACTAGTTCATGTGGGCCATATAGATAACAATGTGTTCACGCCCGAGGAGTTATTTAAAGGGACATTAAGCACCTCAAGATATTAGTATAATATAACTTTGCATTATACTTTCATTATTTATTTTGTTCTCCTTTCCTGTAATTTAATTCTGAATATTGTGGACATTCCAATTCATGTTACATATGAAAGTACAGACACAGCTATATTCCACACAGTACAGACATTGGTTGCACATTCTAGTAAGCCATTTACATTTATAGCATTCCTAATTGGCCTCAGCAGAAAAGGTAACCTAGGTTACAATATGGCGGCCCACACAGCTTTATGGACATTAACTTTACCCTATTTTTTCAATATTTAAACAAGTAATATAATTTTTAAAAATACATATACAAATTATTCTCAGGTTAATATCTGCTCTGAATACATAATTCAAGCAATGATTTATTTTGTGTTTAGTGTTCCTTTAAGATTAAATGCAAACAGTATTAAATGCAAGCCAATAAATAGATAATAAATAAAAAGTCATGTGATCAGGGGGCTGTCAGAAGATGCTCAGTGGGACACTCAATCAAAATTAAACTTTCATTATTGAGATAGAGCATGCCATTTTAAACAACTTTCCAATTTACTTCCATTAACAAAATGTGCACAGTCTTTTTATATTTAAACTTTTTGAGTCACCAGCTCCTACTGAGCATGTGCAAGAATAAGTGTGTATGCATTTGTGAATGGCTGATGGCTGTAACATGGTACGTGTATGCATTTGTGATTGGTTGATGGCTGTCACACGGTACAGGGGGAGTGGCAAAAGACATAACTTTTAAAATTGTCAGAAAAAAAATCTACTACTCATTTGAAGTTCAGACTAAGTGCTATTGCATTGTCTTGTTATCTTGCATTTGTTGATTATGCAAATCTACTGTGTTGACTGGCCATTTAATCACAGAGGTAAAAAACTAAATTTATGCTTACCTGATAAATTACTTTCTTTTACGATATGACGAGTCCACGGATTTCATCCTTATTTGTGGGATATTAACCTCCTGCAAACAGGAAGTGGCAAAGAGCACCACAGCAGAGCTGTATATATAGCTCCTCCCCTTCCCCTCCACCCTCAGTTATTCGGCCAAAGGTTATAGGAAGAGAAAAGGAAAGGCTAAAAAGGTGCAGAGGTGACTGAAGTTTTCAAAAAATAAAATAAACCTGTCTTAAAATAACAGGGAGGGCCGTGGACTCGTCATATCGTAAAAGAAAGTAATTTATCAGGTAAGCATAAATTTAGTTTTCTTTTACAAAGATATGACGAGTCCACGGATTTCATCCTTACTTGTGGGAAACCAATACCAAAGTAATAGGACACGGATAAAAGGGAGGGACAAGACAGGAACCTAAATGGAAGGCACCACTGCTTGAAGAACCTTTCTCCCAAAGATAGCCTCAGAAGAAGCAAAAGTATAAAATTTGTAAAATTTGTAAAAAGTGTGAAGGGACGACCAAGTCGCAGCCTTACAAATATGTTCCACAGATGCATCGTTTTTAAAAGCCCATGTGGAAGCCACAGCCCTAGTAGAATGAGCCGTAATTCTTTCAGTAGGCTGCTGTCCAGCAGTCTCATATGCCAGGCGGATGATATTTCTCAAAAAGAAAGAGAGGTAGCCGTAGCTTTCTGACCCCTATGCTTTCCAGAATAAACAATGAATAATGAAGATGAAGAAATTCTTAGTTGCCTGTAAGTAAAACTTTAAGGCACGGACCACGTCCAAGTTATGTAACAGACACTCCTTCTTAGAAGGATTAGGACACAAGGAAGGAACAACAATTACCTGATTAATATTCTTATTAGAAACAACCTTAGGAAGGAAACTAGGCTTGGAAAGTAAAACCACCTTATCAAAATGAAATATGAGATAAGGCGAATCACACTGTAATGCTGAAAGCTCAGAAACTCTTTGAGCAGAAGAAATAGCAACCAAAAACAGGACTTTCCAAGATAATAGTTTAATATCTATGGAATGCATAGGTTCAAACTGAACCCCTTGCAGAACTCGAAGAACTAAATTCAAACTCCAGGGAGGAGTAATAGGTCTAAATACAGGCTTAATTCTAGATAGAGCCTGACAAAAAGACTGAACATCTGATACATTTGCCAAACGTTTGTGAAACAGAATTGACAAAGCTGAAATTTGTCCCTTTAAGGAACTTGCTGATAACCCTTTCTCCAATCCTTCTTGGAGAAAAGACAAAATCCTAGGAATCCTAACTTTACTCCATGAGTAACCCTTGGATTCACACCAATAAAGATATTTACGCCATATCTTATGATAGATTTTTCTAGTGACAGGCTTTCTAGCCTGTATCAAAGTATTGATAACTGAATCAGAGAATCCACGCTTCGATAAAATCAAGCGTTCAATCTCCACGCAGTCAGTTGCAGAGAAATTAGATTTGGATGTTGGAAAGGACCTTGAATGAGAAGGTCCTGTCTCAATGGAAGTTTCCACGGTGGCAGAAAGGACATGTCCACTAGATCCGCATACCAAGTCCTGCGTGGCCACGCAGGCGCTATCGGGATCACTGAAGCTCTCACCTATTTAATTCGAGCAATCACGCGTGGGAGGAGAGGAAATGGCGGAAACACATAAGCTAGGCTGAACAACCAAGGTACTGCCAAGGCATCTATCAGTTTGGCCTGAGGATCCCTTGACCGGGATCCGTATCTTGAAAGCTTGGCATTCTGACGAGATGCCATCAAATTCTATTCCGGTCTGCCCCATCTGAGAATCAATGAGGCAAATACCTCCGGGTGAAGTTCCCACTCCCCCGGATGAAAAGTCTGTCGACTTAGAAAATCTGCTTCCGAGTTCTCTACCCCTGGGATGTAGATCGCTGACAGATGACAAGAGTGGGCCTCTGCCCAACTGAATATCTTGGATACTTCTATCATCGCTAAGGAACTCCTTGTTCCCCCCTGATGATTGACATATGCCACAGTCATTATGTTGTCCGACTGAAATCTGATGAATTTGACCGAAGCCAACTGAGGCCACGCCTGAAGTGCATTGAATATTGCTCTCAGTTCCAGAATATTGATTGGAAGTAGAGCCTCCACCTGAGTCCAAACACCCTGAGCCTTTAGGGAGTACCAAACTGCACCCTAGCCCAGAAGGCTGGCATCTGTTGTCACCATCACCCACAAGGGTCTGTGGAAACAAGTCCCCTGGGACAGATGATCTGGCGACAACCACCAAAGAAGAGAGTTTCTGGTCTCTTGATCCAGAATTATATTTGGAGATAAATCAGCAGAATCCCCATTCCACTGACCGAGCATGCACAGTTGCAGTGGTCTGAGATGAAAGCGAGCAAACGGAACGATGTCCATTGCCGCTACCATTAATCTGATTACCTCCATACACTGAGCCACTGATGGCAGAGGAATGGACAGAAGTTCTTGGCAAGTATTCAAAATCTTTAATTTTCTGACCTCCGTCAGAAATACTTTCATGGCTACCGAGTCTATCAGGGTTCCCAAGAAAGGAACCATTGTCTGCGGAACAAGTGAACTCTTCTCTATGTTCACCTTCCAGCCGTGAGTTCTCAGAAAAGACAACACTGTGTCCGTGTGAGATTTTGTCAGAGGATATGTTGACGCCTGAATCAGAATATCGTCCAGATAAGGCGCCACCGCTATCCCTTGCGGTCTGAGAACCACCAAAATAGACCCTAGAACCTTTGTGAAGATTCTGGGTGCTGTGGCCAACCCGAAAGGAAGAGCCACGAACTGATAATATTTGTCCAAGAAGGCAAACCTTAGAAATTTGTTTAGACACTTGAGGTCCAAAATGGGTCTGAACGTTCCCTCTTTCTTGGGGATCACAAATAGGTTTGAGTAAAACCCCTGTCCCTGTTCCAATTTTGGAACAGGACAGATTACTCCCATAGTAAAATTGTCTTTTACAAAGCGTAAGAACGCCTCTCTCTTTATCTGGTTTGCAGATAATTTTGAAAGATGAAATCTCCCTCTTGGGAGAAAATCCTTGAATTCCAATTGATAACCGTGGGTCACTATTTCTAGTGCCCAGGAATCCTGAACATCTCTTGCCCAAGCATGAGCAAAGAAAGAAAGTCTGCCCCCTACTATATCCGGTCCCGGATCGGGGGCCACCCCTTCATGCTGTTTTAGGACCAGCAGTGGATTTTTTGGATTGTTAACCCTTATTCCAGTTCTGATTGGGTCTCCAGACTGACTTAGATTGGGGAAAATTCCCTTCCTGCTTTGTGGAAGAAGCGGGGGGTCCTCCTTTAAAGTTCTGAAAGGAACGAAAATTATTCTGTTTACCCCTCATTTTAACCGACCTATCCTGAGGTAGGGCATGGCTCTTACCTCCTGTAATATCAGAAATGATCTCCTTCAATTCTGGCCCAAAAAGGGTCTTACCTTTAAAGGGAATAGCTAAAAGCTTATGTTTTGATGACACATCAACAGACCAGGATTTGAGCCAAAATGCTCTACGTGCTAAAATAGCAAATCCTGCATTTTTTGCCGCAAATTTAGCAATTTGATCATCAGTAATAAAAGAATTAGCTAGCTTAAGAGCCTTAATTCTATCTAGAATGTCATCTAATGGAGTCTCAACCTTAAGAGACTCTTCTAGAGCCTCAAACCAAAAAGCTGCTGCAGTAGTTACTGGAACAATGCAAGCCATAGGTTGTAAAAGAAATCCCTGATTAACAAATAATTTCTTTAGTAGACCCTCTAATTTCTTATCCATAGGATCCTTGAAAGCACAACTATCCTCAATGGGTATAGTAGTACGCTTAGCTAGGGAAGATATAGCTCCCTCTACCTTAGGGACCGTTTGCCATGAGTCCCGAATGGTATATGATATAGGAAACATTTTCTTAAAATTAGGAGAGGGAGAAAACGGTATACCTGGTTTATCCCATTCCTTACTAATAATTTCCGAAATTCTCTTAGGAACCGGAAAAACATCAGTGTAAGTAGGAACTTCAAAATATTTATCCATTTTACACAATTTCTTTGGAGGAATCACAATAGGATCACAATCATCCAGAGTCGCTAAAACCTCCCTAAGCAACAGGCGGAGGTGTTCAAGGTTAAATTTAAATGACATAACATCTAAATCTGTCTGAGGCAAAACATTCCCTGAATCAGAAATTTCACCCTCAGACAGTAATTCCCTGATCCCCAACTCAGAGCACTGTGAGGGAACATCGGAAATAGCTAATAAAGCTCTGTAAGGGTAATTGACGTAACTGCAGCCATCTCCTGCAGAGTAAAGGAATTAGACACACTAGAAGTACTAGGCGTCGCTTGTGTGGGCATAAAAGGTTGTGACACTTGGGGAGAATTGGATGGCATATCCTGATTCTCTTCAGACTGAGAATCATCCTTAGGCACACTTACTTTATTTAAAATATGCTTTTTACATTGTAAAGCCCTTTCAGTACAAAAGTTACACAATGTTAGAGGGGGTTGCACAATAGCTTCTAAACACATAGAACAATGAGAAACCTCAATGTCATACATGTTGAACAGACTAGTAATACCACAAAAGTAATTTAAACACTTATTTATAGCATAAAATAAACATTAGAAAAAACGTGTACTGTGCCTTTAAGAAAAGAAAAAGTGAACAATTTTTCCAAAATGCACAAAAAAAACGTTAAATTATTCCGAAATTTAACTTAATATCGTTAATCCAAATATTACTGCACCCAGAAGCAAGGGCAGAAATAAGGCTTTAGAAGTACTTATATCAACATGTAGTCAAAAGATAGATAAAAATACACTCTGCACCTCGCCCCAGCAATGCTGTGGTGCCTACCTGCCCCCAGGGTACTTTGAATCAAGCTTCCAACCCTTCAGACCAGCTACACAGTCCAGGAGCCACCGAGTTACTGTTTGCTGCTGCTAAGCCTGAAGAAATTGCGCCAAAATAGGCTCCGCCCCTTAAGGTCAAAAGTCAGAGTAGGCCCAAACAACACCGCATGGAAATGCAGTTTTGCACTAAAGTAAAAATACACACACAATATAACCCTCAAGCATAAAAACAATAAGTTTTAAGTGCCAAAAATAAAAAACATAAAACATTGTTTTTTATATAGTCTCCCATGTCACATAATGCCCAAATATCAACTAATGATAAATATAAAATAGGGACTCCAGTAACACCCCTCTTATTAAAATAGGTTTTACTGCTTACCCCATTCCCATACAGGGAAATAATGCCAGCCAGTTCTGATACACCAAGTCTCCTCAGGAAAAAAAGGCTGCACATACCTTAATGCTGCTTGTAGCATGAAACCGGTCTCCACACTGAAGATGTCTCATGGTTACAAATGCTAAGATCATCAAACCTCAGGGCAGAAATCTTCTTCCATATCCCCCTGAGGAAAATAGTATGCACCGGTACCATTTAAAATAAAAACTTCTTGATTGAAGAAACTAAAACTAACACCTCACTTTACCATGTCTTCCTAGTATAACACAGGCAAAGAGAATGACTGGGGGTGGAGGGGAAGGGGAGGGGCTATATATACAGCTCTGCTGTGGTGCTCTTTGCCACTTCCTGTTAGCAGGAGGTTAATATCCCACAAGTAAGGATGAAATCCGTGGACTCGTCATATCTTTTTAAAAGAAAAGTATATTAATATAACTGTGTTGGTTGTGCAAAACTGGGGAATGGGTAATAAAGGGATTATCTATATTTTAAAACTGTCCCTTTAAGTTATTATGAAGAGAGTTAAGTTTTTTGTTGTTGTTTTTTGCTAGAGAAAAATGAGGCTACTTTATTAAAGGGACACTGAACCCAAATTTTTTCTTTTGTAATTCAGATAGAGCATGAAATTTTAAGCAACCTTCTAATTTACTCCTATTATCAATTTTTCTTCATTCTCTTGGAATCTTTATTTGAAATGCAAGAATGTAAGTTTAGATGCCGGCCCATTTTTGGTGAACAACCTAGGTTGTCCTTGCTGATTGATGGATAAATTCATCCACCAATCAAAAACTGCTGTCCAGAGTCTAAACCAAGAAAAAAGCTTAGATGCCTTCTTTTTATATAAAGATAGCAAGAGAACGAAGAAACATTGATAATAGGAGTAAATTAGAAAGTTGCTTAAAATTGCATGCTCTATCTGAATAACGAAAGATTTTTTTTGGGTTCAGTGTCCCTTTAAGTATTATGTTTTTATCAAACATGAAGGGGGGGGGGGGAAGGATATTCTGTGCCTAACCCACTTAATTTTCCCGCTTGTGTAATCACCTCTCACTAGTGTTTTTACCTTAGTAATTAATTATAGTAAATTCATTATAAACAAACAAACTAAAAACCTAATTTAAGTACTACTGTAATAAATATATTTTTTTCTTAAAATATTTACTGATTCACTATAGGGTACTGATTTTATTTATATATATATATATATATATATATATATATATATATATATATATATATACACATATATATATATATATATATATATATATATATATATATATATATATATATATATATATATATATATATATATATCTCAAAATAACAAGAGTGAGTATTGCATTGAGCAATGATACTTTTTATTGGACTTACTATACATTTATAAGATGACAAGCTTTCGGAAGAATGTCCTCCTTTTTCAAGTCTGAAGCAATACTGACCCACTGGGTAATTTTCATAAATATCAGGAGAGAGCCGCACTCCTGAGAAAGAACAAAAGCTAGAATAACTTCCATGCCTTTTCATTTCCATTGCAACTCAGGGTGCGTGTTCTTTTAGCACACTATGCCCCTTCACAGAGAAAAAATATCCTGTAGCATATCAGTCTGACCCTGCCCAATGACAGTCCAGCACCGAAATACCAGGCAATTCTTCTCTGAACAAGAGAAACAACAACCCCAGATGATCGTTTCGGCCTTCTGTGGGCCTCGTCAGTGAGGTGTAGCTGTATCTCTCTAAGGGCAAGTGTGCAAGGAGTCCACGTCTGGTTTCCCCCATTACTGTTAGGGAGACCCAAGAGTAATTTGCATAAATATCAGAAGAAAGAGAGCTGCACTACTGAGATAGAACAAAAGCTAGAATGACTCCATGCCTGTTCATTTCCTTTGCAACTCAGGGTGCGTGTTCTTTTAGCACACTATTTCTACATATATCTGATGGTATTTTGGTACAATATACAGTACATCTATACCTATGTAGGTAATGGTATATATATATATATATATACATATTTATATATATATATATATATATATTTTTTTTTAGGGAAGCAACTTCGGTCATCACACAGCAAACAAAATCTTTAATCTTGTAACGTTTCGGGATAAAGAATCCCTTCTTCTGACAGTCAAATAGTGCAAACATACAAGCTTAAATAGGCCTAATAAGCCCACCCCAATTGGATGAACCAATGCCCACAGGTCGTGTGCAAAAAAACACAGTACTGTGTGCAAAGTACAATCACCATAGTAACAAAAATGTTTACAGCTTATTACACATTCATATGTGCAATCTAACATCCATTCTACAGTGCCAAACAAAGCATCTTGCAAGTATAAGTTTAATCAATAACCCAAGTGAATCAAATAGAGTAAATAACACATAGATCTACATATTAAGTTAAAAATGAATTGAGTGTATGGACCAATCAGCTAGCCACAAGGAACAACACACCTCCATGTGTAACATCATGAGATCAGCCTACGCATCTATCGTCATAGAGATCACCCCCCCAAATTGTAACAGGGCATGATGTGGCAGAAGGTGATAGGCTGCAATCCACTGTGTCAATATGTAAGCTAAATATGCCGTCTCAAATCGATCGGTGTGTTTGTAAGCGTGGTAAATGTGGTAAATCGGGTGAATGGCCCGCCTATTATTTATATGTATTCAACTTCTATAGGCTGCAGAAACGAGAAGACTACCTCCACTGTGTTGTTAAAGAGGGGGTGAAAAATATAAGTTGCTGTTCCTGAATGGCTAAGAAGTCGGCATAGACACTCATATTAAAAAGCACAATTAGGGGGTAATTGGTACTTTATTTAGGTAAAAGAGCAGATCGCTTTAGTGCAATCTCCTTCAAATGGCCCTTTTAAGGGCTATTGGTAGTTTAGTATTAGGTTTATTTTTAGATTAAGGCTTTTTTATTTTAATGTGCAGCAAAAGAGCTGATTGCCCTTTTAAGGGCAATGCCCATACAAATGCCCCTTTAGGGGCAATGGGTAACTTAGGTCTTTTTAGACTTGTTTTTTTTATTTTGGGGGGTTGGTTGGGTGGGGGGGGGTTAAACTGTTAGGGGGGACTTTGTAATTTTTTTAGGTAAAAGAGCTGTTTAACTTACGGCAATGCCCTACAAAAGGCCCTTTTAAGGGCTATTGGTAGTTTAGTGTTAGATTAGGGGGTGTTTTTATAGGGGTATTAGTTTAGGTTTTAAAAAAAAATATTTTGGATATATACATTTATTTTTTTCAGTAATTTTAGATTTTTTTTTAATTTTAGTGTTTTTTTTGTAATGTTAGATTTTTTTTAATTTTTGTAATATTTTTTTTTTTAAATTTAATCTTATATCTTGTAAGTTTTTTTATTTTATATAATTAGGGTTAATTTATGGGGTTTTAGGTTAGGTTTAGGTTTTTGTGTTGTGGGGGGTTGGCGGTTTAGGAGTTAATAGTGTAATTAGGTAGTTTGTGTTGTGGGGGTTTGGCAGTTTAAGGGTTAATATTTTAATTATGTTATTTGTGTTGTTTAATTTGCGGATTAGGGGTTTATTACTTTGTTATTTTGCGATGTGGGGATTGGCGGTTTGGAGGTACATTTTGCATATGTGTTAGGTGTTTGTTAATACTTCGTGCGGGTGGTTAGGTTTTTTTGTTATTATTTCATGCGGGAGGTTAGGTGTTTTTTTGTTAATGCTTCGTTTGGCACCTAAGACCTCATATCTTTGAGCCCTTATAACTTTTTTGTGCAATATTTTAAAAAAAAAATTATTAGACAGTGTTATTATGAATGTAAGTGTACTTTGTAATGTATTTTTGATGTGTTTTGTGAGATTTTTTCATTTTGTGAAACTGTTAACCAGAGCTCTGAGGACACGTTATCCTAATGCGCTGTGTGTGCAGTGACACTGAGGGTGCTGTGTGTGCAGTGACACTGAGGGTGCTGTGTGTGCAGACACACTGAGGGTGCTGTGTGTGCGGTTACACTGAGGGCGCTGTGTGTGCGGTTACACTGAGGGTGCTGTGTGTGCGGTGACACTGAGGGTGCTGTGTGTGTGCAGTGACAGTGCTGTGTGTGCAGTGACACTGAGGGTGCTGTGTGTGCAGGGAAACTGAAGGTGCTGTGTGTGCGTAGTGACAGTGCTGTGTGTGCAGTGACACTGAGGGTGCTGTGTGTGCAGTGACACTGAGGGTGCTGTGTGTGCAGGGAAACTGAAGGTGCTGTGTGTGCAGTGACACTGAGGGTGCTGTGTGTGCAGTGACACTGAGGGTGCTGTGTGTGCAGTTACACTGAGGGTGCTGTGTGTGCAGTGACACTGAGGGTGCTGTGTGTGCAGTTACACTGAGGGTGCTGTGTGTGCAGTGACACTGAGGGTGCTGTGTGTGCAGTGACACTGAGGGTGCTGTGTGTGCAGGGAAACTGAAGGTGCTGTGTGTGCGTAGTGACAGTGCTGTGTGTGCAGTGACACTGAGAGTGCTGTGTGTGCAGTGACACTGAGGGTGCTGTGTGTGCAGTGACACTGAGGGTGCTGTGTGTGCAGTGACACTGAGGGTGCTGTGTGTGCAGTGACACTGAGGGTGCTGTGTGTGCAGTGACACTGAGGGTGCTGTGTGTGCAGTGACACTGAGGGTGCTGTGTGTGCAGTGACACTGAGGGTGCTGTGTGTGCGGTGACACTGAGGGTGCTGTGTGTGCGGTGACACTGAGGGTGCTGTGTGTGTGCAGTGACAGTGCTGTGTGTGCAGTGACACTGAGGGTGCTGTGTGTGCAGTGACACTGAGGGTGCTGTGTGTGCAGTGACACTGAGGGTGCTGTGTGTGCAGTTACACTGAGGGTGCTGTGTGTGCAGTTACACTGAGGGTGCTGTGTGTGCGGTGACACTGAGGGTGCTGTGTGTGTGCAGTGACAGTGCTGTGTGTGCAGTGACACTGAGGGTGCTGTGTGTGCAGGGAAACTGAAGGTGCTGTGTGTGCGTAGTGACAGTGCTGTGTGTGCAGTGACACTGAGGGTGCTGTGTGTGCAGTGACACTGAGGGTGCTGTGTGTGCAGTGACACTGAGGGTGCTGTGTGTGCAGTGACACTGAGGGTGCTGTGTGTGCAGTGACAGTGCTGTGTGTGCAGTGACACTGAGTGTGCTGTATGTGCAGTGACAGTGCTGTGTGTGCAGTGACACTGAGGGTGCTGTGTGTTCAGTCAGAATGACAGTGCTAAGTTTGCAGTGCCACTGAGGGTGCTGTGTGTGCAGGGAAACTGAAGGTGCTGTGTGTGCGTAGTGACTGTGCTGTGTGTGCAGTGACAGTGAGGGTGCTGTGTGTTCAGTGAGAATGACAGTGCTAAGTTTGCAGTGACACTGAGGGTGCTGTGTGTGCAGGGAAACTGAAGGTGCTGTGTGCAGTATCACTGCTTGCTGTGATCTTTATACAGTTTTGCCACTGATCAGTCAGCTGGGAGATTGTATACAAGTACCAGAAAGGTCAATAATCACCTTTTTTTCTAAGTGCTATATAATTGTGATTTTATTTTTTTATGTAATTGTGATTTGTTTTAAATAATTGGTGCTCCCTGCAAAAATAAGGAATTATTTGTATGTTTTTATCTCAAAATACATACATGCAATAAATTACCATTATAATTTACAAAAAAAAAAAAAACCAGTATTTGAGAGTGGCATCAATGTGGTCAAAAAGGGATGTCCCTTATTAGTCTTCACTGTGGTCACAAAATTAAAGTGATGGTAAACTTTAGAATCTAAGCAATATTTTACGGGGACTTTAATTTATCACTTTTAATAAAGATGCACTGTTCTCCAATCAGTGCTCTAGCCATATGGCACTTTTTGTAGCTAGAGCGTCAATTGGAGAACAGCGCATCTTTATTAGAAGTGATCAATTAAAGTCCCTGTAAAATATTGCTTAGATTCCGGACCTGAATTTAAAATATATAAAGTTTATGATCACTTAAATTCTGAATGAATAGGGTCACTTTAAAGGAACAAAAAGTAGTACTATTGCTTGAAGGGAAAGGTATTTAACCACCACAAAGGGATTAAACACAGCTAAAGTCATACAAAGTATCAATATACTGTAAAGCCTGAGCTGAACACAGCTGGTGGCTCACACATGCTGCCCCTGACTTGCTCAGTGGCTTTTTTTTTTTAAATCTTAAGACCAGTAGTGCATGGCTGGACCAAAGCTTAATTTAACTCTGGGTTTACCCCAAAGCAACAGAGATACATTTGATGAATGAGAAGATTTTAGAACTATAAAAAGGAGATCCAGCCACAACTGTCTGTTGAAATGATAATCCCATTCACATTACATATAGGTGTCAGTTTATAAAATGATAGTATTTACCTTTCTGGCTGTGGCTTTGAACTCTGCTTTATCGATTTTCTAAAGGAAAACAATGAGGCGAATGGAGATCGGAGTCCAAGGAGAGAAGTTCCAGTCACTGAGCTCTTCTGGGGTTGTACATTTCTCGATCGAGACATTCTAGAGTCCTCAGAATCTAAGACATAACAGGTAATGGTCAGTGCACAACCAAATACAAATACATTAAATCCAACAATAAAAACTGACAAATACAAATCTAATAATGGGCACATACATTGGTCTCAAATCTCTTCAAACCCCTTTCTAATGTCATGTGTAAGTGAATCATTTTATATAAGTTATGGCAACAAGAACTGTTTCTGACAAATTAAAGGGACACTCGAGTCATAAGACACTTTCCAATTTACTTCCATTGTCAAATTTTGCACAGCCTTTATATTCACACTTTCCGGGGAACAAGATCCTACTGAGCATGTGCACAAGCTCCCTGAATATACGTATACTAGTCTGTGATTGGCTGACGTCTGTCACATGAAAATGGGCGAAATAATAAATTTGTCCGAAACAAAATTCTATTGCTTATTTGAAATTCAGAGTAGGTGTTATTGCGTTGTCTTTTTATTATGCAAATCTACTGCATTGAGTGGTTCTATAAATAAAAATAAGTACCTGTTTTTTTTTTCTCCATTGGAGCGTCCAATCATAAGCAAACACTATAACCTATTTCCAACTGGCATGAAAATGCAAGACTGGTACAACAAGCAGTACTTTGTGCATTTTGTAAAATGTATGGCATTTACCCTATATAATAGTGATGTAATAGAATGCACTAACTAATACTACTAATGTAACTACAGAGCACTTACAACCAAGTGCAAATAAAAGTAATGGCAATGCTATGTTTTCACAGTGCAGCGTGAAGAACTTCAGAAACGGTCTATTTAACACATACTTAATACAGTTTGTCTAACACTGTAGAACATGGCACCGCTAATAAATGGGCAGTGTCCGACCTGCAGGAGCAGTAAACCGATTTTACCCAGTAGTGAAGATGAGGTTGCAACATAGATGGGCATCCTGTGCACATGAAGGTACTAAAATATAGATATGTGCAATTCGGTTCGGTTCTATTCGGAAATTCGGAAAATTCGGCAATTCGGATCGAACCGAATTTCCGAATTAAAATACTGCCGAATTTCGCGAATAAATCCAAATTACTTCGGATTTATTCAGTAAATTCGGATGGCCATGGATTACACTAGTATTGTACAGTATATTAGGTTATATCACTCTGCTATGGGTTACACCTAATATACAGTACATAATACTAGTCTAATCCCACCTAACACTTACCGAAATTCTGAATTTCCGAACCGAATCGAACCGAATCCAGCCGAATTTCTTCGAATCCAAAACAAATTGATTCAAAATTTTCCGAATTCGAATCGATCCGAACCGAACTTCGAAAAATTCCGAATCGATCCGAACCAAATTTTTTCGTCATGCACATGTCTACTAAAATACAATAGGTACTGCTTTAGCACTAGCATAATCATTGAAGTCGATTTAACCAAAGAGCGTTCTTTTGTTTTTTTAATGTATTCACTGAATCTGGAGTCTTTCAAAGCCCAGATGTGACTTATTCAATTTGAGAACTATTACTATGAAAAACACTTATCTGCTGGAAGTGAAATCTCTCTCCCTACAGTAATGAGGGTTTGACCTTCAGTCATATTCAGTTTCCTTGGTGTTAACAGTGCTCCTGCCAAAGAGAAGCAAAGAGCACTTTAGGCTTTAGATTAAACCGCCTTATGATATCAAATCTGGATGATGGTCTTGCTTGTGCATTGCATATTGCAGTAATTAGCAGAAAATCATTAAATGGATTGGATTGAATAGAACATGAAACTGTAATCAACTTTTCAATTTACTTTTTTTTTTATCAGTTTTGCTAAGTTCTCTTGGTAATGTTTGTTAAACAGCAATCCTAGATAAGTTTAGGAGCGTACACTTTTTCGTAGCTATCTAGCATCAGTGTTTGCAACAAGGTTTATAGCTATGCTATATGTAATGGCAAACACTGCTGCCACAGACTGGTAAAAGCACTTGCACGCTACTTAGCTCCTATCAGATTACCAAGTATTCATTTTCAAAAAAGGATAACAAAAGAACAAAGCACATTCGATAATAGAGGTAAATTGGAAAGTTTTTAATTTGCATGCTCTAGCTGAATCATGAACATTTAAAGGGATAGTAAAGTCCAAATTAGACTTTCATGATTCAGATAGGGCATGTCAATTTTAACCTAGGTAGGCTCATATGCTAATTTCTAAGCCCTTAAAGGCCGCCTCTTAGCCGATTGCATTTTACAGTTTTACAGCTAGAGTGCATTAGTTCATGTGTGTCAAATAGATAACATTGTGCTCATGCACGTGAAGTTATTGAAGAGTCATCACTAATTGCCTGAAATGCAAGTTTGTCAAAAGATCTGAAATTAGGGGACAGTTTTCAGAAGCTTAGATACAAGGTAATTACAGAGGTAAAACGTGTATTAATATAACTGTGTTGGTTATGCAAAACTGGGGAATAATAAATAAAAGGATTATCTATCATTTTAAACAATAACATTTTTGGTGTTTACTATCCCTTTTAACTTTAAGATATAACTGAGAAGTGACTTTGTATTAAAAAAGATAAAACCAATATCAAAACAATACGTTGTACACTAATATTACAAAGATGATTCTAAATTTACCTGCAATTAAATCATTAGATGGATTAATCAGCAAAATCTTTCCACATGTATTCTAGTATGTATAATATTAGTATTATATGTCTAAACCTGCAGCACATAGGCTTTGTTTACCTTGGGGCAGAGAATTTAGTTGCTATTGTGTACTTTTCTGTTGTACGTACTAGAACCACCTACAGCTGACATTGCATACACATTGATAAGAACGTACTACTATATGCAGACAAGTAAAATAACAATAGTTTTACTTTATTTATCAATAAGTTCACACACCAATGTGCATCCCAAATTTAGTTTTATTGAAAGTAATGAAATGCAACACAGAAAGAAGTTATATATATATAGCTATAGATAGAACAGACTTTCATATAACAGTTTTGACTGTTTTATTGTTATCTTATTTTTAGGGTTCTTGAGTTTTTACAAAAAGCATATTGAGCATTAAAATAAATATAAATTAAAAGGGACACCTTTTTTCTTTCATAATTCAGATAGAGAATATATATTTTTAAAAAGTTTCCAAATTACTCTTATTATCAGATTTGCTTAATTCTTGTGTTATTCTTTGTTGAAGGAGATATCTAGATAGATAGCGTGCATGTGTGGATCACTACAATAGGAAATAGAGCTACCATATAGTGCTCTTGTGAATGTATAACACTGTTGCTGCAGACACGTTCACATTCATGAACTTAACTTCCTGCTTTTCCGAAAAGGATAACAAGAAAACAATGAAAAAATGATAATAGAAATCATTTGGAAAGTTTTTTTTAAAACTGAATATCTAAATCATGCCAGAAAATGTTTGGGTTTTATGTCCCTTTAATAGTTGCAATTATCTGTCACATATAATTGTAAAGTGCATACAAACATTTCTTTTTGGAAAACATACATATGAATATGACTAACATTTGATCTTTTTATTGGTTTTGGTTTTATTGGTTTTTCATTATAAATATTTTATGGAACATTTTAGCTTAGTGAAACATAAATAAATATGTATGATCATAAGATGTGTGTTTGACTGTAAATAACAAACTTGTTACTAACAGAATTTAATAAAACATAGTAAAACAATTGTAATAAAGTATTTTTTTCTAATAATTACAATGTATTCATATTTTATGGAGGTAGATAATTAAAGCCAAATTATTTTTTGTCACAATACAATATTACAACATCTTAATATCTAATCTTTATGCTGCTCTCTTAATCCTATATTGATCCCAAGTCTAACTCTCAAACTCTGCTTTTCCTGTGGTTTAGTGGCAGAGAATTGTTTTAATTCTGAGATATTATACTCTCTGCCAAACACACAACAGGAAACAAATACAAAATTAGAATAAGTTTTGTTAAAAATAAAAAAAAGGAAAATTTTGTACATTTTGTATATAGTTGATTTAAATTATTATTATAATACATTAAAAAATCTAAAAATGTAGGATTTAAATATGATACAAGCTATTTACCACTTATTGCCAAATAATATTTTCCATTGATGTGCAAGAAGGGGCCGCATAACAAATCGTCATCAGTGAGTTAGTGAAAGTTAAGTACCTTTTTGTGTACCACAAACCGACCTAATATTGAGCACACGACTCACCTCTAGGTTTCTTTTTCTTCAGCCGAAAGGTCAGAGGCTGTTGCACTAAGCTCCTCACGTCTGGGTCATTCTTAAACTTTTTTCTCTGGATTTCTTCGAACCATTCCCCTGTCACTCCATGTAACCATTTTTGGTCCCTCTTGGCATGCTGAAGTTTGCTGAAAGAGAAGAGCAGGACACAGATTTTTGTGGCTGCCTCACACAAGCAAGGATATTATCTTCCAATGCTGTTTATTCTAATAATGAGGCATGTTACAGACGCGGGAGCAAAACCTGTTAGACCAGATGTTTTGTCACGTCAGAGACAGAGCTTGGAGATGACACACCTGTCTAGGACAGATAGCTGCAGATGTTAAGATTTCCTTTACTGTAGGTACAACTCTATCACAGTAAACATTAGCTTAGCAATGTCATTCCAGCAAAAATAACTGAGTCAATTCACAGAGAGGCAGGTGTTACCCTCTAACCAACATACAATGGTGCAAAGCAATTATATATACCCACAAGACTGTTATAAGTCAGAACAACAGAACGAGACGTGATTGATATGTAGGAGATTTGCAAAATGTTGCCAAATGATTGATTTATTTTGGCTTCTAGTACATGAAATCAAGATATTGTGTATTTACTTTATATTACAAGACAAATTGGGAAGAGTCTAAAAGGTTTATATACAACTTTTAGACTACACTACAAAGATATCTCTTCTGAACCACCAACTGACCAGGGGAGATATAGATCTTAAAAATAGGGGGTTAAATCCAAGGTTACCGCAAAGCTACATATCAAATGGTACTGAGGTGTCTCCAGAATCCATATCTAGGGGGGACACAGTTTTCCAAAGCCATTAGTAGAGGGGACACTCATAATTGCCAATACAAAGGATCTACTTATGAAATGATGTAAAATAACATATAATGAGAGCGATGATCACTACTGGAGGGCATATGGGGGGGGCAGTATCCTTCATTGTCTTCCCCTGAGATGCTTATGGAAGGGTGAGGGTCATAGTTTTATCTACTTATTCCTGGTTTTCTGGAGCAAAGGACATGCAGGAAAAGAGACCACCTTGTAAAAATACGTTTATACACTCTTCTGAGAATTGTGCCTGCTAAAATAAGACTTTAGACAACCCTCTTGAACCATCTCTGTAACAAACTCACCTTTGCTTTAATATGTATGTGGTATAATACAACTCTTTTTTTACTAAACATATTTAAACAGAAAAAGAAATGACAGATGAATCTTTTTCATACTTAAACTAGACTTGTTTAAATGACACCTCCTAAGAAAGAAATAGAATGTTTATTTAGTTATTCCTTTATGAATCATATAAAATATATGGCAGCTTCTGTAGCACTAAAGGGTTATACTATTGGGATTTTTTAAGTATGTGCACATGAATTGTTAATTTGCTTTTATCTAGTTATAATAAGAAATGCATGATATAGTATTAAATATTGAACATGTATAACAAATTCTATTAGAATCAAAAGAACCAGTACTGGAGCTTGGTCTAAATTGATGGGTGTAAAGATGCAATGTTTGAGGTTCAAACTTCAGAAAGATTCAAACCATTAAGTTTGAAGTAAAATGTCATGGTCACAGCCCAGTTCCAAGCTTGTATGCTGCCCTCCACCCTTGCCCTGCCCCACACAAGCAGACAGATCATTAACCTTGGTCCTCTTTTGGAGCTAAGGGATTGAAGGCATTCCAGTAACTAAGTGATTTTCAAACCTTCTATGCTTGGAGCATCCTTGGCAGACTTTTAGGGCCAGATTACAAGTGGAGCACTATTTAACGTTCTTGCTCGAGCGTTAACTGCGCTAGAAGTAAGCTTTTTTGCCCGTGTTGGGTTGCGCTTGTAATACAAGTTGAAAGTAAAAAAACCTAAAAAAAAACTAACCGGACATGCGTAAAAAGCTGAACTTAGAATATTGCTTGCACGATAATCTATTTCAACATTGAAGTCAAAGGAGCAAAAAAAAGCGGAAAAAAAAATCTAACACCCTACTCGCACGCAAACACGATTGCATTTTCTTGTTTCTTTCTTAGCCTATTTTATTATATAGGGCAATTGTTAGTGTTTAACAGAAACACATTTCTATGTTCAGTGAAAAGGAAAAATCAGTATTATTTAGAATAATATGTGAATAAGGATGTTAGGAGTTAATTTATTAGCATTTTAAATATATGAATAAAAGGTTATGCAGTAGAAAAAACAAATGGTTCACTCATTTTCAGAGATTTAAAAGTGCATAGAAGTCATGATTAAACTTTTATAATTCAGATAGGTTGTACAATTTAAAAAAGTTTTCTAGATTACTCTTGTAAAGAGCGCATGCCTAGATAGGCTTGAGTGTGCACCTGCTTAAAGGGCCTTTAATTTGTTAGCGCATGTATTGTTAACACTAGTAATGCTGCAACTTTATGGGTTTAACTACTGCAAAGGTGGTTAAACACATATTTAAAGTACCAATCAAGAGCTGCATAGAACTGTTAGTCCCAAGTTGCTATATAATTTGTTTCACTATAATAGCCATTTTTACAGTGTAATGTATAGAAACACGTCCTACATACATGTACTGTATACTCATAATGGCCCAGCTGAAATGTATAATAAATATAAATATATATATAATAACGTAAAACTGTAAGATTTTCACCTGTCTCTGTATTGTGTTATGTAACGGAGCTAGGTTTTAATAATGGATATTATGACGTGGATACAGAGGATACAATTTTGAATACAGGTTTCCAAATTGACTTCTATTATGAAATTCCCATGTTTTTCTTTGTTGAAGAGATACTTAGGTAGGGGTTGGGAGCACTAGATGGCAGGAAATAGTGCTGCCATCTACTGCTCATGCTAATGCATAATATTTTTTAAAACTACTGCTATCTAGCACTCCAGACACATGCACGTTCCTGAGTTTACCTCCCTGCTTTTCAATAAAAGATATCAAGGGTACAAAGGGCATTTGATAATAGAAATAAGTTAGAAAGTGGTTTAAAATGTACTGCTCTATCTGAATCATGAGACAAATATTTTGGGTTTAAAGGGACAGTCTGGTCCAAAATAAACTTTCATGATTCAGATAGAGCATGTCATTTTAAACAATTTTCCAATTTACTTTTATCACCAATTTTTCTTTGTTCTCTTGGTATTCTTAGTTGAAAGCTTAACCTAGGAGGTTCATATGCTAATTTCTTAGACCTTGAAGGCCGCCTCTTAAGAATGCATTTTAACAGGTTTTTCACCACTAGAGGGTGTTAGTTCATGTTTTTCATATAGATAACACTGTGCTCGTGCACGTGAAGTTACCAGGGAGCCATCACTGATTGGCTAAACTGCAAGTCTGTCAAAAGAACTGAAATAAAGGGGCAGTTTGCAGAGGCTTAGATACAAGATAATCACAGAGGTAAAAAGTATATTATTATAACTGTGTTGGTTATGCAAAACTGGGGAATGGGTAAAAAAAGGGATTATCTTTCTTTTTAAACAATAACAATTCTGGTGTAGACTGTCCCTTTAATGTCCTTTTAATTTGATAAAAGAAGTAAATTAGAAAGTGTTTTTTTTTTTTTTAAATCTGTATGTAACTGATTCAATGATTAGTTTTAACGTCAGTGTCTCAGTAATGAGGGTGAGCGCCAGCCTAAAATAAGTGCAAGACATAACTGTGTTGGGTCATTACAAAATATCTCTGTATTACAAACATTGTTACATTTAGTCATCAGGCTATTTGACAACTTGTTATGCGCATATATTTTGTTATATTTATGATGCAATAAAAAGCAGTAACATCTACACACAGAGCCTAATTGTTTATCATTTTTACAAAGAGTTAACATTGAAACTCCCTTGTAGTTTGTTCACTGATTTTCTTCATACGTTTCTGCTGTGTTTAATACGTATGTTGGCTAAATAATACAATATTTCTCCATATTTTCTTTTTATAGAATGTTACCATAAACATAAAGAATGAATACAAAATGCTGTAGTATCATTAAGTCCAGTAGGAGACTGTAGCACTACAAATACTGCCTTCTTGTGTCATACGCATCACTTGAAAGAAACTGGAATCTGTTCAAAGAACGGCTACTATTATGGTCTAAATAATACAAATAACAAAGAAAAGACTCTGTAAACTAATGTAGACAAGGGATAGAGGTGATAGAACCTTTAAAGTATATTACATTTCTTAAAGGGACACTCAATTAAAAAAAAATTTTCTTTCATGATTCAGACAGAGCAGCAATTTTATACATCTTTCCATTTTACTTCCATTAACAAAATGTGCACAATATTTTTTATATTTACACTTTTTGAGTAACCACCTACCACTGAGCATGTGCAAGAATTTCTCAGAATATATGAATATGCATACTAACAAGCGCCCTTTATAATATAATAGGCTTTTTAACATACATGATTGGCTGATGCAAATCAACTGTATTTATTGGTCCTTTATAAACAAATGCATGATAAAAAGACAATGCAATAGCACATCCATATGGAACTTGTGGGCCTGTGTTTCTAAAGACCGCCGCTCCATAACCCTGTCCACCTGCTCTGAGCAGGCAGACAGAAATCGCCACAATTCAACCCGATCGAGTACGATCGGGGTGATTGACATCTCCCTGCTGGCGGCCCATTGGCTGCGAGTCTGCAGGGGGCGGAGTTGCTGAATGCTGAATACGGAGATCGTATTGCTCTCCGCATTCTGCGAGGTCTTGAGGACCTGATCCGCACTGTTGGATCAGGTCAGCAAGACCATTGTTAAAGGGCCATAATACCCAAATGTTTAAACACTTTAAAGTGATGCAGCATAGCTGTAAAAAGCTGACTAGAAAATATCTCCTGAACATCTTTATGTAAAAAAAGAAAGATATTTTACCTCAAAAGTTCCTCAGTAGCCACCTCCCATTGTAAAGGATGTCTAAGCAGCATTTTAGTGTGTCTGTCCTGGGACAGCTGAAAGGATGAGCCTCGTGAACTCTCATATTATTTCACCAATCAGGTAAAGGAAGCTTACTATGAAATCTCATGAGACTAAAAGTCAAATCTCATGAGATCACAGTAAGAGTTCATGACCTCAGCACTGCTGATGCTGATTGGCTGCTGTTCATTTCTTCATTTTTTTTTAATTTTTACCTGCAGCTGGGAGCAGCTGAGTATAACTTTTTACACAGAACTTACTCTGCTGAGCTGAGGAAATTGTGAGGTAAAATATCTTCCTTTTTTACATAGAGATGCTCAGGTGATATTTTCCTGTCAGCTTTTTACAGTTATACTGAATCAGTTTCAAGTGATTTAGCATATGAGTATTATGTCCCTTTAAATTGGCCTCTTAGTCTGAACTTCAAATGAGTAGTAGATTTTTTTCTGTCAAATTTCAAAGTTATGTCTATTTCCATTCCCTCTGTATTATGTGACAGCCATCAGCCAATCACAAATGCATATACATATATTCTGTGAATTCTTGCACAAGCTCAGTAGGAGCTGGTGACTCAAAAAGTGTAAATATAAAAAGACTGTAAATATAAATAGAAGTAAAGTTGTTTAAAACGGCATGCTCTATCGGAATCATGAAAGTTCCCTTTAATAAAGCTGAGGCTGAAAAGAGCAACACCAGAACAAGGCGTGATGGTCTCATGTTGAAGGGAAGCAGGTTCAGGAGTAATTTGTGGAAGCACTTCTTCACAAAGGGTGGTTGATTCATGGGGGCCTATTTATCATGTTGCGAGCGGACATGATCCAATATTGTGGATCATGTCCGCTGCACATCGATAAATGCTGACAGCATACGCTTTCGCCATTTATCATTGCACCAGCAGTTCTTGTGAACTGCTGGTGCAATACCACCCCCTGCAGATTTGCGGCCAATCAGCCACTAGTAGGTGGTGTCAATCAACCCAATCATATTGGATTGGGGTGATTTTCGATTTTCGGCGAACAGGTTATGAAGCAGCTGTCTTTAGACCGCGGCTTCATAACTTGTGTTTCAGGCGAGCCTGCAGGCTCAAGCTTCATATGGAGCTTGATAAATAGGCTCCATGATCTAAACTTTGCCTGATCAGACGTGGCTTTTCACGCTGACCCTCGCAGGCTGCTCTCGTGGAATTATCTTAAATATGGGGCAGTTCCTGTGAGTAGCGAGATGTCTTCTATAGAAAGTAATGGAGTTCACTGGAAAAGGAAACTTTGCTTGGTAGAGCGAAGCAAGCAGTGAGCAGGGAGCGCACTTTAAAAATGAAATCCTGCATCAAATAAAAATCACATTGCGTTGCTTTCTACATATAGCATATATATCGCCCCTATTTTTGAATACTTGTGTTTTTCTATTGGGATATTAAGTAATTTGCGTATCTTGTCACAACCTCACCACCTTTTAGTTTGCGAGAAAAAAACAGTAAGAACTGAAGGGCAAAAATATCTAGATAATTACACTGGAATTGAAGCGAAAATTTCATACACGCCCATTTTATGATAAAACAACAATTACAATTTGTATTCGCTACTTATAAGTTCAAATGCTATGTGTTACTTGCACAACCTGTGTATTTATATTACGATTTACGCATATTTAATTTGATTTTTTTCCTATGTAATTTACAGATACATTTTTTAGGTTTTGATAAAATACGATTTCTGATGAACAATTTTGCTATGATTTTGGAGGAACTTTAACAATATCATTTTTTTCTAAGTATCTTTGTGTAAATGGTTCATTTATTAATTTTGTATGATTTTTTAAATTACAATTTTGATTGTGCAGTTTTGTAATGTATGCATCTCCTTCCCATACAAAAATGTAGTATATGCCTTTTAGCGAGACACCCTATTTTCAGTGTAAAAAGTAATTGTACAAAGGAAATAGAAGTACAGGTGAGTATTCTTAAATACTCTCGCCAGCCCAGAGACCGTTATATCATCACAATTTTACAATAAACTACCATTAGCGTAAGGCCATTCTACAAACTAAATACGTTTTCACTTTATAGGCAGACCTGTTTGGCCTATGGTTCTTATCTGAGATCAAAATATATGTTTTAATTATTAATTATTATTATAATAAAACAACAATAATAATTTGTAAATGATCGGGATATTGAGTTGAAGTATGCAATGACATAGATTCATGGTAAAAAAATACCTAAAAATAACTAAAAAATAAAAAAAAATTAAATGAATAAATTTAAAGCAGGAGGAAAGCCCTGCTTGAAAAAAGCTTACAAATCTCAACAGTAAAATTTGGCTATTAATAGGATTCCTGAGAAAATATTTTTTTATGTCATTAAAAACTTTTACTTTTAAAGGGACATTAAACACTTTGAGATGGTAATATAAAATGATAAATTGTATATAATAAAACAACTCTGCAATATACTTTCATTATTTATTTTGCCCCCCTTTCCTGTAATTCCATTCTGAAATTGTGAGCTTTTCAGTTCCTGTTAGAAATGGAAGTGCAGAACGCTGTTAAATCCAGCACAACCATTGGCTGCACACTCTAGTGACCTATTTATAACTGACCCTAATTGGCCACAGCAGAGAAGGTAACACAAGTTACAACATGGCAGCTCCCAGTGTTTTATAGACACTAAAACTTTACACTTATTTTGCCACTTTTTAAACAACTAATAAAACTTTAAAAAATACATCTACATGTTAGTCATGGACTAATCTTTTCTTTGAATGCATCATTCTATCTAGCGTGTATTTAGTGTTTAATGTCCCTTTAAGCATGTGAAATCTAGCTTTGTTATTATCAGCATTAGATCTTACAGTGATAGATCTTATATACAGTAAACATACACAATCACATACAGTACATACACACATACCCCCCACACACACACACAATCACATACTCCCCCACACACACATATCCCACCCACACACACACATATATCCCACACACACACACACAATCACATACACACACAATCACATACACACACACAAACACACACATACACACACACCCCCCACACACACACATACCTACACTTTTCTTAAAACATAAAAATATTGACAGAGCAGGCCAACAAGCATGTTTAATCAGAAACTTTAATTAAAAAAAAAGAGAGAGAAAGTTTTGTGGTGTCGACATATCATGCATGAACACATTTCCCTGTAGGGCCTCACAAAATATGCACAATATTTTCATAACAGCAACAATACACTCACAATAAATAACAAGAACTATGTTATATGGAAGAAACGGATAAAAACAATTATCTAAAGCCTCATTCCTTGTATTACACTAGATGAGAGGAGATCAACTTTTTAAATGATGATTCTTTTTCCCCCACTTCAAAGGCCAGGAAAAGTATTAAAAAAGAGCTATATATACTTCTATATAAACAATAAATGGAATACCCTCACCTTATTTCTTTTGGGGTCAGTTGTTTGGATGCCAAGTAATTTCACAATCCGCACTGTGTCATGATTCAACCATCTTGTCTTATATATATATGGATATTTTTGGCATGTGACCAGTACCTATTTATGACTCAGATTTTTCTTCCTTTTTGCCTGTTTGCTCTTTATAATATCTGGGAGCCCTTTTCAAGTGTTTTCTACTGGTTTTGATTTCGGCTGTTTCCTGACCTACGCCTCCTGGACTGTTTAAACCACTGCTCGTTGTCGCGGCTTATGTGATTCTGCACTACTTTTGCCTGGCTGTTGCCAACTTCAGTCCTGACTACCCTCTGGTTTGTGATTCAGATCTTGTATCCCTTGGTCTAAAAAATAAAAAAAATGGAAGGCTCAATGACCTAAATATGTAAGTGTGGAGAGAAGGGAAGGAGGTGATATGATATAGTAACTCAAGAATATTAAGGGGCTTAGTAAAGTTTTTCATAAAAAGAAAAATTGCAGAACAAAGGGCAATGGGGCCGATTTATCAAAGCGTCAATCGACTCCAATGAATCTATTTTTGTACGAGCCTTCAGGCTCACCAGAAAAAGGAGTTAAGAAGCAGACCGCTGCTCCTTAACTCATCTAACACCTCTGAGGCGGCGGACAGCAATCAGTCCGATTGGATAAGATTGGGTTGATTGACACCCCCTGCTAGCGGCCGATTGGCCTTGAATGTGCAGGGGGCGGCATTGCACAAGCATTTCACTAGAAATACTTGTGCAATGATAAATGCCGACAGCGTATGCTGTCGGCATTTATCAATGTGCGGCGGACATGATCCGCACAATGATAATTCGGCCCCATGATCTCCAGTTAATGGGTAGCATTTTAAGGAGTATTTTGCAGGAGCACTTCTTCACAGATTGATTTATGGAATGAACTTCCATTAGAGCTGGTAATGTAATGACAAACACTGTGGGGGCTTCAATAATACTTGGGATAAGCATAAGGCTATCCTACGAGCTAGATAAGTTTACACTTTTAGGAAATTTAGGCAGACTTTTTGGACCTATAGTTCTTATCTGACATCCCTGTATTGTCTTTGAGTTCAACTCGTTGACTATGTCTCTAGGCTATCCATAATTGGTCATGAAAAAAACAAATGTTAGATACAGCGCCTATTTTTGACATAAATAATTAAGTTAAATAGTATTAGAAAAATAGGATACCTTATATTCAATAAAACTGCATTAAATATTTTATTATATGAAACTTGATGTTAGAATATGCTAAAAACAAAAACAAATTTATGCTTACCTGATAAATTTATTTATTTCCGGGTATAGAGTCCACGGCTTCAGTAATTGCAGTCGGGTAGTGGTGGCATTAAAGCAGTTAGGAACGTGTAAAGAGGTACTTACTGAGTTTTCCTAATAATTGCTGCCCTAGTTTAGAAAGCTAGAGTTGGCTACTCTGTTCTTTCTTTTTCAAAGGTATCTGTGAAGAACTGTGTCTTCTCATACCTTATAACTGTCTATATGCCGGACAGTGGAGCAGGTAAGTGCTTTTTCTTCCAGTTGGGGAGACCATGCACTTGAGTAATTACTGTTGGGAATATCACTCCTGGCCAGCAGGAGGAGGCAAAGAGCACCACAGTTAAACTGTTAAGTATCACTCCCTTACCCACAGCTCCCAGTCATTCGACCAAAGGGAAATGGAGAAAAAAGAGTAACACAAGGTGTAGAGGTGCCTGAGGTTTTAGTCAAAAGAACAACTGTCTTAAAATAAAGGGTGGGGCCGTGGACTCACCATATCCGGAAATAAATAAAATGTATCAGGTAAGGGAGGTAATAGGGAGGGGCAAGACAGGCAGTCCTAAACAGAAGACACCACCGCTTGAAGAACCTTTCTCCCAAAAGAAGCCCCAGCCAAGGCAAAAGTATCAAATTTGTAAAATTCTGAAAAAAGTATGTAGAGAAGACCAAGTTGCAGCCTTGCAAATTTGTTCCACAGAAGCTTCATTTTTGAAAGCCTAAGAAAAGGAAACAGCCCTTGTGAAATGAGCCGTAATTCTCTCAGGAGGCAGCTGTCCAGCCATCTCATAAGCCAAACAAATTATACTTTGTAACCAAAAAGAAAGAGTAGTAGCAGTAGCTTTCTGACCTTTACGTTTCCCAGAGAAACAGACAAAGAGGGCAGAGGACTGGCGAAAATCCTCAGTCGCCTGTAAGTAGAATTTAAGAGCACGTACAACATCCAAATTGTGTAACAAACACTCTTTGGAAGAAGAAGGATTAGGACACAGAGAGGGAGCAACAATTTTCTGATTGATATTTCTATTAGAAACAACCTTAGGAAGGAAACCTAACTTAGAACGAAGAACCGCCTTATCGGCATGAAAAATAAGATAAGGGGAATTAAACTGCAGAGCTGAGAGTTATGAGACTCTTCGAGCAGAAGAGATAACAACAAGAAACAAAACCTTCCAAGATAACAACTAAATGTCTATGGAATGCAACAGCTCAAACTGAGCCAGCGGTAAAACTTTAAAAACAAGGTTAAGGCTCCAAGGAGGAGCAACAGACTTAAAGGCAGGCCTGATTTTAACCAAGGCCTGACAAAAAGATTGCACATCTGGCACATCTGCCAAATGTTTATGTAGTAAAACTGATAAAGCAGAAATCTGACCCTTAAGAGTACTGACTGACAATCCCTTCTCCAGGCCTTCCTGAAGAAAAGATACAATTCTAGAAATTCTAATTCTACTCCAATAGTAGCCCTTGGATTCACACCAATAAAGATATTTACATTATATCTTATGGTAAATCTTTCTAGTAACAGGCTTGCTAGCCTTAATCATGGTCTCAATGACCGACTCAGAAAAACCACGCTTAGACAGAATTAAGTGTTCAATCTCCAAGCAGTCAGCTTCAGAGAAATGAGATTTGGATGAAGGAAGGGGCCCTGAATCAGGAGGTCCTTCCTCAGAGGTAGGTGGGAGAGATGACATCTCCTCTATGTCTGCAAACTGGATCCGGCAAGGCCACGCAGGGGCTATTAGAATAACGACTACCTATCCTGTTTGATACGAGCAATGACTTGTGGAAGGAGAGCAAATGGAGGAAACAGGTATGCCAACCTGAAAACCCAAGGAATCGGCAGAGCATCTATCAGAATAGCCTGCGGATCTCTTGACCTTGAACCGTACCTTGGAAGCTTGGCGTTCTGACGGGACGCCAGCAGATCTAACTCCGGCATCCCCCATTTGAGGACTACGCTGGAAAAAACCTCTAGATGAAGTTCCCACTCCCCGGGATGAAAAGTCGGTCTGCTTAGAAATTCCGCTTCCCAGTTGTCTACTCCTGGAATGTGGGTGGCAGATAGACAGCAATTGTGGGTCTCAGTCCACTGAAGAATCCGAGTAACCTCCTTCATGGCTAAGGAACTCTGAGTTCCTCCCTGGTGATTGATGTAAGTCACAGAGGTTATGTTGTCTGACTGGAACCTGATAAACTGGGCTGAGGACAACTGAAGCCAAGCCAATAGAGCATTGTAAATCGCCTTCAACTCCAAGATGTTGATGGGAAGAGCAGACTCCTCCCGAGTCCAAAGGCCCTGAGATTTTAACAAGTTCCAGACTGCTCCCCAGCCCAGCAGGCTGGCGTCTGTGGTCATGATCACCCAGGAAGGTCTCAGAAATCATGTGCCCTGAGACAGATGTTCCTGAGAAATCCACCACTGATCTAACTCTGTTATCTGAGATAGATCCGCATGGTCGCCATTCAATTGTCTGAGCATTCACAACTGGAGAGCTCTCAAATGGAATTGAGCAAAAGGAATGATGTCCATGGAAGCCACCATCAGACCGATTACCTCCATACATTGGGCCACTGAAGGATGAGCAGAAGCCTGAAGAGAGAGGCAAGAGGAAATTATTTTGGTTTTCCTGACCTCTGTCAGAAAAATCTTCATCAATAGAGAATCTATTATGGTCCCTAAGAACACTACTTTTGTAGCAGGGGAAAGGGAGCTTTTTTCCAGATTCACATTCCATCCGTGGGAACGAAGAAGAGACAACAATATCTCTGTGTGAAATTTTGCTAGTTGAAAAGATGGCGCCTGAACCAATATGTCATCCAGGTAGGGTGCCACAGCAATTCCACGAGAATGGATCACTGCCAAAAGAGCCCCCAGAACCTTTGAAAAAAATTCTGGCAGCCGTGGCTAGACCAAATGGAAGGGCCACGAACTGTAAATGTTTGTCCAGAAAGGCGAATCTGTGTCGGTCCCTGTGAATAGGAACATGAAGATACACATCCTTTAGGTCTATGGTTGTCATGAACTGACCCTCTTGTACTAAAGGAAGAATGGAGCGTATAGTCTCCATCTTGAAGGATGGAAGTTTAAGAAACTTGTTTAGACACTTCAAGTCTGGAAAGTTCCCTCTTTTTTGGGAACCACAAATAGGTTGGAGTAGAACCCGAGACCCTGTTCCTGCACTGGAACTGGAACTATCACTCTCAGGGAGGAAAGATGTTGGATACATTTCAAGAACGCCTCTCTCTTTATATGGTCTGCAGATAATCCTGAGAGAAGGAATCTGGCTCTGGGAGGAAAAGTCTTGAATTCTACTTTGTAACCTTGGGGTACGATGTCCACAGTCCAGGGATCTGGGACATCTCATATCCAGGCTTGAGAGAATTAAGAAAGTCTGCGCCCCATCTGATCCGATCCTGGATCGGGGCAAACCCTTCATGCTGATTTGGAATCAGCTGCAGGTTTCTTTGATTGTTTTCCCTTGTTCCAAGACTGATTGGGTTTCCAAGAAGATTTGGATTGTTTCTGCTTGGAAGAAAAAGGGGAAGGCTTTCCTCTGATGTTACGAAAGGAACAAAAATGACTCTGATGTCCTTTAGGCCTATTCTTCTTATCTTGAGGTAGAAAAGACCCTTTTCCACCCGTAATATCAGAGATAATTTCTGCCAAACCAGGTCCAAACAAGGTTTTGCCCTTGTAAGGAATCGCCAGAAGCTTGACTTTAGAGCAAACGTCCGCAGACCAGGATTTCAACCATAACGCCCTGCAGGCTAGGACAGCGAAACTAGAAGTTTTAGCTCCTAGTATAACAACCTGTAAAATGGCATCTGCAATAAATGAATTGACCAACTTAAGAGCTTTAATCCTATCTTGAATTTCATCCAAGGAAGTTTCTACTTGAAGAGAATCAGACAAGGCATCGAACAAATAAGATGCCACACTCATCACGGTGGCAATGCACACCGCAGGTTGCCATTGGAGATGTTGATGAACATATCTTTTTCAAATAAGCCTCCAGCTTCTTGTCCATCGGATCCTTAAAAGAGCAGCTATCCTCAATAGGAATAGTGGTTCTCTTAACCAAAGTGGATATAATGGCCCTTCAACTTTGGGTACAATATACCAAGGGTCTTTAATGGAGTCCTCGATAGGAAACATTTTCTTAAAAATGGGAGACGGGGAAAAAGACACCCCTGGTTTCTTCCATTCCTGTGAGATAATCTCCCTAGCACGGTCTGGCACAGGAAAAACCTCCGAAGTGGAAGGTTCATCAAAGAAACTAATAAGTTTACTAGATGTCTTAGGAGTGACGGCAGGGGTATCAGAGTCATCTAAAGTAGCTAAAACAATACACGAAGATGTTCAAGCTTATATCTGAAGGATATCACCTAAGTCCCAGAAGAAGGAATTATACTGTCCGAATCTGAGATTTCCCCCACAGAAAGTCTTGATATATCTTCCTCGTCAGACTTATGAGAAAGGGCAACTTGGGAAACAGAACTGAGGACAGGCACCTTACTTTCTGAATTTCTAGATTTCCTTGCGTTTTCCCTGTAATCTGGAAATGGCAGCTAATGCCGCAAATACCGCTGAAGATACATGGGCAGCAATTTCAGCTTTTAAATAAACTCCACTAGGAGTTATAGAGGAACCACAGGGCACTGCATGTGACACCATTGAGGCTTGGGGTGTAGCAGGAGAAAGCTGAGGTATAATTTTAACAGCATCATCCTGAGAGACATTAGGCTCAAAAATGTTACCTTAATTTTGCAAGGTTTTCTTGACACATGAAGAACAAAATTGCATAGGAGCTGCAATTTGTGCATCTAAACATAATAAGCATGAATTCATGAGAGAAGGCTCTTGCTCCATGTCAGACATGCTGTGAAACAGTAAATAAACATGTACAGATAAGTTTCAAAGATTTTAAAATTAAATTAAAATAAGCCAAGGAAAGAATTCACTTTAAATTTTATCCCAAATTAGGATCGATCTCCAGCTAAAATTACGTGAGAAAAGTTAAGAAAAAACATTTAATAAACATCAAATAAACTTCTAAAATACCCCTCAGGCAACCCCACACCTAAATTACTGAGGTACCTCAGAAACGTTATGAAGTAAAGCTGATCATGTGACTGCAACTGCCAAGCTCAAATTACTGCTGCGACAGAGAGGCACTAAAAATAGCTTCCTGGTACACTGAGTACCAGAATTAACCCTTTTTTCAAACCTGACAGTTTAAAATGTTGCATTGTTTTATTTTAAAGCAAAGGAGAAATAAATAAGCTGCTGAAATAGAAAATTCAGTCTTACTTTCAGTTTAAACTTGTATTGTTTTATCAAGTAAATATGTGTCAGAAAATAAAGCCTAATAAAAACATTTTACCATTTTTTTTTTAATTTAAGTGCATGGTCTCCCCAACTGGAAGAAAAAGTAAATTTATGCTTACCTGATAAATTAATTTCTTCTATGATACGACGAGTCCACGGATTCATCCTTTACATGTGGGATATTATCCTCCTGCTAACAGTGGCAAAGAGCACCACAGTAGAGCTGTCTATATAGCTTCTCCCTTAACTCCACCCCCCAGTCATTCGACCGAAAGTACAGGAAGAAAAAAGGAGAAACTAAAAAAGGTGCAGAGGTGACTGAAGTTTCTAATCAAAAAAATATAATCTGCCTTAAATTGACAGGGCGGGCCGTGGATTCGTCGTATCATAGAAGAAATTGAAATATCAGGTAAGCATAAATTTACTTTTCTTCTATAAGATACGACAAGTCCACGGATTCATCCTTTACTTGTGGGATACAATACCAAAGCTACAGGACACGGATGAACGGGAGGGACAAGACAGATGGCTAAACAGAAGGCACCACTGCTTGAAGAACTTTTCTCCCAAAAATAGCCCTGAAGTAGCAAAAGTATCAAATTTGTGAAATTTGGAAAAGGTATGAAGCGAAGACCAAGTCGCAGCCTTACAAATCTGTTCAACAGAAGCATCATTTTTAAAAGTCCAAGTGGAAGCCACCGCTCTAGTAGAGTGAGCTGTAATTCTTTCAGGAGGCTGCTATCCAGCAGTCTCGTATGCCAAACGGATGATGCTTTTCAGCCAAAAAGAAAGCGAGGTAGACATAGCTCTTTGACCTCTACGTTTTCCAGAATAGACAACAAACAGAGAAGATGTTTGATGGAAATCTTTGGTCGCTTGCAAGTAAAACTTCAAAGCACGAACCACATCCAAGTTGTGCAACAGACGCTCCTTCTTAGAGGAAGGATTAGGACACAGAGAAGGAACAACAATATCCTGATTAATATTCTTATTAGTAACAACCTTAGGAAGGAATCCAGGTTTGGTACGCAAAACCACCTTATCAGCATGGAAAACAAGATAAGGCGAGTCGCATTGCAATGCAGATAGTTCAGAAACTCTTCGAGCCAAAGAGATAGCAACTAAAAACAGAACTTTCCAATATAGAAGCTTAATATCTATGGAATGCATAGGTTCAAACGGAACCCCTTGAAGAACTTTAAGAACTAAATTCAAACTCCATGGCGGAGCAACAGGTTTAGACACAGGCTTGATTCTAACTAAAGCCTGACAGAACGACTGAACGCCTGGAACATCTGCCAGATGCTTGTGCAGTAAAATTTATTAAAGCAGATATCTGTCCCTTTAAGGAACTAGCTGATAGCCCCTTCTCCAATCCTTCTTGGAGAAAGAACAAAATCCTAGGAATCCTGATCTTACTCCATGAGTAGCCTTTGGATTCGCACCAATAAAGATATTTACGCCATATCTTATGATAAATTTTCCTAGTGACAGGCTTTCAAGCCTGAATCAAGGTATCTATGACCGACTCAGAGAATCCCCACTTGGATAAAATCAAGTGTTCAATCTCCAGGCAGTCAGCCGCAGAGAAACTAGATTTGGATGCTGGAACGGACCTTGAATGAGAAGGTCCTGTCTCAGTGGCAGAGTCCATGGTGGTAGAGATGACATGTCCACCAGGTCTGCATACCAAGTCCTGCATGGCCATGCATGTGCTATCAAAATCACAGAAGCTCTCTCCTGTTTGATTCTGGCAATCAAACGAGGAAGGAGAGGAAATGGTGGAAACACATAAGCCAGTTTGAATGACCAAGGTACTGCTAGAGCATCTATCAGTACTGCTTGAGGATCCCTTGATCTGGACCCGTAACAAGGAAGTTTGGCATTCTGATGAGATGCCATCAGATCCAATTCTGGTGTGCACCATTGCTGAATCAATTGTGCAAACACCTCCGGATGGAGTTCCCACTCCCCAGGATGAAAAGTCTGACGACTTAGAAAATCCGCTTCACAGTTCTCCACTCCTGGGATATAGATTGCTGATAGATGGCAAGAGTGAGTCTTTTCCCATCTAATTATTTTGGAAACCTCTATCAACGCTAGAGAACTCTTTGTCCCCCCCTGATGATTGATATATGCTACAGTCGTGATATTGACTGGAATCTTATGAATCTGGCCAAAGCCAGCTGAGGCCACGTCTGAAGTGCATTGAATATCGCTCTCAGTTCTAGAATATTTATCGGGAGAGCCTTCTCCTGAGTCCACACACCCTGAGCTTTCAGGGAATTCCAGACTGCACCCCAGCCCAATAGACTGGTGTCCGTCGTCACTATGACCCATGCTGGCCTGCGGAAACACATTCCCTGGGACAGATGATCCTGTGACAACCACCAAAGAAGAGAGTCTCTGGTCTCTTGATCCAGATTTATCTGAGGAGATACATTTGCATAATCCCCATTCCACCGATTGAGCATGAATAGTTGCAGTGGTCTGAGATGCAAGCGAGCAAACGGAACTATGTCCATTGCCGCTACCATTAGTCCGATTACCTCCATACACTGAGCCACGGACGGCCGAGGAATGGAATGAAGAGCTCGGCAGGTGGTTAAAATCTTTGATTTCCTGACCTCCGTCAGAAAAATTTTCATGTCTATCGATTCTATCAGAATTCCCAGGAATGGAACTCTTGTGAGGGGGATAAGTGAACTCTTTTTTACGTTCACCTTCCACCCGTGAGATCTTAGAAAAGCCAACACGATGTCTGTGTGAGATTTGGCTAGTTGGTAAGTTGACGCCTGAATTAAGGTATCGTCCAGATAAGGCGTCACTGCTATGCCCCGCGGCCTTAGAACCGCCAGAAGGGACCCTAGCACCTTTGTGAAAATTCTGGGCGCTGTGGCTAACCTGAAGGGAAGAGCCACAAACTGGTTATGCTTGTCCAGAAAGGCGAACCTGAGGAACTGGCGATGATCTTTGTGGATAGGGATGTGCAGATACGCATCCTTTAAATCCACGGTGGTCATATATTGACCCTCCTGGATCATTGGTAAAATAGTCCGAATGGTCTCCATCTTGAAGGATGGGACTCTGAGGAATTTGTTTAGGATTTTGAGATCTAAAATTGGTCTGAAGGTTCCCTCTTTTTTGGGAACCACAAACAGATTGGAGTAAAACCCCTGCCCCTGTTCTGTTTTTGGAACTGGGCAGATTACTCTCATGGTATAAAGGTCTTCTACACAGCGTAAGACCGCCTCTCTTTTTGTTTGGTTTACAGACAATCGAGAAAGATGGAATCTCCCCCTTAGAGGAGAATCTTTGAAGTCTAGAAGATACCCCTGGGTCAAGATTTCTAAAGCCTAGGAGTCCTGAACGTCTCTTTCCCAAGCCTGAGCAAAGAGAGAAAGTCTGTCCCCTACAAGATCCGGTCCCGGATCGGGGGCTACCCCTTCATGCTGTCTTGGAGGCAGCAGCGGGCTTCTTGGCCTGTTTACCTTTGTTCCAAGTCTGGTTAGGTCTCCAGACTGACTTGGATTGAGCAAAATTTGCAGCAGGGGAGGAGGTAGAGGGACCATCTTTGAAGTTTCGAAAGCTACGAAAATTATTTTGTTTGGTCCTCATCTTATTTGTCTTATGTCTTTTCCTCCAGTGATGTCTGAAATGATCTCTTTCAGTTCAGGCCCGAATAGGGTCTTACCCTTGAAAGGGATAGCTAAAAGCTTAGATTTCGATGACACATCAGCAGACCAGGACTTACGCCATAATGCTCTACGCGCTAAAATGGCAAAACCTGAATTCTTTGCCGCTAATTTAGCCAGTTGAAAAGCGGCATCTGTAATTAAAGAATTAGCTAGCTTGAGAGCCCTAATTCTATCCAGAATATCATCTAATGGGGTCTCAACCTGAATAGCCTCCTCTAGAGCCTCAAACCAAAATGCAGCTGCAGTAGTTACAGGAACAATGCACGCTATAGGTTGCAGAAGAAAACCCTGATGAATAAATATTTTCTTTAGCAGACCCTCTAATTTTTTATCCATAGGATCTTTGAAAGCACAACTGTCCTCAATAGATATAGTTGTACGCTTAGCCAGGGTAGAAATAGCTCCCTCAACCTTAGGGACCATCTGCCACCAATCCCGAATGGTGTCCGATATGGGAAACATTTTCTTAAAAGTAGGAGGGGGAGAAAAGGGAATACCTGGTCTATCCCACTCCTTAGTAACAATGTCCGAAATCCTCTTAGGGACCAGAAAAACATTAGTGTAAGTAGAAACCTCTAGATATCTATCCATTTTACACAATTTCTCTGGTGGAATTACAATAGGGTCACAATCATCCAGAGTCGCTAAAACCTCTCTGAGTAAAAAGCGGAGGTGTTCTAGCTTAAATTTAAAAGCCGTCATATCTGAGTCTGTCTGAGGGAACATCTTTCCTGAATCAGAAATCTCTCCCTCAGACAGAAATTCCCTCACCCCAACTCAGAACATTGTAAGGGTACATCGGAGATGGCTAATAAAGCGTCAGAGGGCTCAGCCTTTACTCTCACACCGGACCTACTGCGCTTCCCTGCAACACAGGAAGCTTAGATAAAACCTCTGTGAGGGTAGTATTCATAACTGAGGCCATATCTTGCAGGGTGAAAGACGCACTAGAAGTACTTGGCGTCGCTTGTGCGGGCGTTAATGGTTGTGACACTTGGGGAGAATTAGATGGCATAACCTGATTCCCTTCTGACTGAGAATCATCCTGCGACATACTTTTTTCAGCTAAAATATGTTCTTTGCAATTTATTGCCCTTTCAGTGCATGAGGGACACATTTTAAGTGGGGGTTCCACAATGGCTTCCAAACACATTGAACATTGGCTTTCCTCAATATCAGACATGTTAAACAGGCTAGTAATGACCACAAACAGGCTTGAAAACACTTTATTTAGTGAAAAAAAAAAACAATCTTAAAAAACGGTACTGCGCCTTTAAGAGAAAAAAAGCATACATGTTCTGCAAAACTGCTTTAAAATAATCCAATCGTTCCAAATTTTTTATATAAGTTTCAAATTATGCAGCTAAGATTTCCCCACAAGGAAAATAACACATTAACCCCTACTGTAAAAAACGGATAATTATGTAACATTTAAATCCGGTTAAAAACACCCCCTGATCTGGAAAAACAGAGATAAAGCTTTGATCTGGCCCAATACTTCCACAAGGGCCCACCGGAGTTGGAGCTTGCTGCTTGCCTTGCAAATACAACTGCACAACTAAGGCGCGAAAATAGGCCACGCCCATCTCACTCGATGTCTCTCAGCCCAAATAAACCGCATCAGAGCGGTCTCAAACTAGCCATGTGGGTTCTTAAACCCAAAAAAAGAAGCCAAGTGTACCCTCTAATAAAGCATCAAAAACGTTACTGCCAAAAACGTTATCAGCACTCCCAGTTCAATAAACGTTTGTCCACAAACATTCAAACTCAGTGTCAACCATTTTTTCTTAGCCCCTATATGCAAGCTTAGTAATACCCCTCTTCTCTTAGGATTACTGCTTACCCTTACCCTCATGGGGATACTGTCAGCCAATTCTGAAATACCACAGTCTCTCCAGAAAAAAATGACTGAACATACCTCACTGCTTAAAGCATGAAAAACGTTCCTCACACTGAAGTTTCTTAAGTACTCCTCAGCCATTCTGTGGGAACTGCTCTGGATCTTAGTGACAAATGCTAAGATCATCAGCCTCCAGGCAGAAGTCTTCATCCCTCTGCTGCCTGAGAGAAAATAGTACACACCAGTACCATTTAAAATAAAAACTCTTGCTTGAAGAAAATAAAAACTAACATTTTATCACCTCTTTCACTTTACCCTTCCTAGTACTTAGAGTAGGCAAAGAGAATGACTGGAGGGTGGAGTTAAGGGAGGAGCTATATAAACAGCTCTGCTGTGGTGCTATCCCACAAGGATGAATCCGTGGACTCGTCGTATCTTATAGAAGAAAAGCACTTACCTGCTCCACTGTCCGGCATATAGACAGCTACAAGGTATGAGAAGACACAGTTCTTCACAGATACCTTTGAAAAAGAAAGAACAGAGTAGCCAACTCTAGCTTTCTAAACTAGGGCAGCAATTGTTAGGAGCGAGTAAAGAGGTTCTTACTGAGTTTTCCTAACGGCTTTAAAGCCACCACTACCCGACTGCAAGGAATGACGTGGAGTACGATTTAACCCCAAAACTTGCTTTTTAGATGAAATCAACAAAGAGAATGACTGGGGGTTGTGGGTAAGGGAGTGATACTTAACAGTTTAACTGTGGTGCTCTTTGCCTCCTCCTGCTGGCCAGGAGTGATATCCCCAAAAGTAATTACTCAAGCCGTGGACTCACCATATCTTAGGAAAGAAAATTGGGTTGATTAAACCTTCACCCGTAAAATAAATAGTTAGTGCAAAACCATCAGATATTATTAACATATTTATAAATCAGACCCGGTTAATAAAACATCTTATAATTATATTAAAAGGTGTTTCTTGAAAATGTTGTCTTTCTTGCTTAGTGAAAAAAAGGAAGAATTACTAGCAGTCCCTGTTGGCAAACTCTATTGGGATTTGGAATCCCAAAAATGCATTTTTGGGATTACAAACTGCAATAGAGGTTCCTTTTTTTTTACTAAGCAAGAAAGACGTCCTTTTAAGAAATACCTTTAATATAAAATGTTTTATTACCCAGGTCTGTTTTATACATAAATTTTATACATATATGTATTAATAATATCTGATGGTTTTACACAAACGATTGATTTTACAGGTGAAGGTGTAATCAACCCGATTTTTTAGCATATTCGAACATCAAAAAGTTTCATATAATAAAATGTTTAATGCAGTTTAGTGGCATATAAGGTATCCTTGTGTTCAAAGACTATTTAACTTATTCATTTAAGTTAAAAATAGGCGCTCCATCTAACATTTGTTTTTTCCTATTACCGCTGGTATTACAAGTTGAAAGTAAACGCGATTGCACTCATTATGCTAGAATGATTACCGTGACTTCAGAGCTCTGGTTAACTGTTTTTGCAAAACATAGCAGTTGCACAAAACACATCAAAAATACAAATATAGTTACAATCATAATAACACCATCTAAGAAAAAGTTATAAAGGCTCAAAGATGTGAGGTCTCAGGTGCGAGAAAAAAAGGCAGCCAATGGGCTTTAACATACAGATACATACATATATATATGTCTAAAAATGTATATGTATATGTCTATATATATATGTGTGTGTGTGTGTACATATGTATTTATATGGTAATATAAAATGATAAATTGTATATATGAAAAGAACTCTGCAATATACTTTCATGTTTTATTTTATCACCTTTTCCTGTAATTCTATTCTGAAATTGTGAGCTTTTCAGTTCCTGCTAGAAATGGAAGTGTTATATTCCACACAGCCATTGGCTGCACACTCTAGTGACCTATTTATAACTGTCCCTAATTGGCCATAGCAGAGAAAGTAACCTAAGCTACAACATGGCAGCTCCAATTGTTTTATAGACACTAAGGGGTAGATTTAACAAAGGCCGAGCAGCATTACCCGGTAATGTCAGATTTACCTATATACAGTATATTATATATAACAAATTAAGGAACCATGGAATGTGAAATATTCATATTTTCATGTCGGGTTAGCACAAATGATATTATGTGATTGGATTGGCAAGAAAGTGAGGTGTTCGTTTTTCCCCCCCACTTTTTTTTCTCTATTAACTTCTATGGGGGAATACATTAACATGCACGCAATATTATAACTTCGACTTTTTGCGCTTGTCGGGTTAGCACATTTATTCAACCCAAAATGTTGCAGTCAAATTTTGAAAGAAAAAAAAAAATTCCTGTTTTTACTTCTATCTATCACACCGCACATTCGATAGATAGAAGTATAGGCTTCAAACCCATAGCACTTATTTTATAGTGCTAGTAGCGCCGCCCCCAACCCAGCTCCTATACCTTCCTAACCGCACAGATTTAGCTGTGCGGCTGAACCATGTGATGTCAGTGTCACAGTGAGGGGAGGAGGAGCCTGCTTGGCGGCGCAAAGCCAGGGGCGTAACTTCCACAGTCGCAAAGGTCTGCCACTTGTGGGGGGCCCATCAGCACTGCTCCCTTTAAAATGGCTCACCTCAAAGCTCAAAACAATGTTGTAAGGTGGTGATTTCTTTTACATTTTTTTAATAGTGGCCAGCGGGGATGCTGCAGCGGGGGCCACACACAGCAATTGTAACAGCCTGTGCGGGCTTCTGTAGAGAGGGCAGTGCACTGGTACAGTAGTAATTGGCAAATCTGTGAGTGGCCACTCTGATTTCAAGCTGGGGGTCCGTCTTACTAGGCATGCCGACATGATCGCTTCTTAGAAGAAAAAAACTTCTCTGCTGCTGCCTGCCGTTAACAAACCTAACAATGTAGGAGCCGCATTTTAGTTTACTTAAAAATGTTGTAAGCTGTCGTCTGTCAGCTTATCTCTTAAGATTCATGTTCTAAAGTCTCCGACAGTTTGCAGGAGACGTTTCAAATTTGCTATAAGTTTAGACTGGTCTGCAGACTGACAGGATATTTTACACAGACAGGCTAAGTAAGACTGTACTGACAAATGGTTATCTGACCCAACTGACATGCATGCCCTTCTTTTGCCTCACACTGGTTCTATAAAGCTTCAGGAATGACCTGAAAATAAAAATATTGTATGCATTGTCTGTTTGTCTCAGACGTGATATTACCGTCTCTAACTCACTACATAATCCCATATCAATAAATGTTTTTACTATCAATAAAGGAAAACAATGTTTGCACAATAGCTAAGAACACTGAAAGGAACAGTGAGGCAAGATACTAAATGCTTCTATATGTGTGTTTTTATGTGTGTGTGTGTAAGAAAAAGAAGAGAGAGAGAGAGAAAAGAGGAGAGAGAGAGAAAAAGAGGAGAGAGAGAGAAAAAGAGGAGAGAGAGAGAAAAAGAGGAGAGAGAGAGAGAAGAGGAGAGAAAAAGAGGAGAGAAAGAGAAAAAGAGGAGAGAGGGATAGAGAGAAAAAGAGGAGAGAGAGAAAAAGAGGAGAGAGAGAGAGAGCGAGAGAGAGAGAGGAGAGAGAGAGATAGAGGAGAGATAAAAAGAGGAGAGAGAGAGAGAGAGAGAGAAAAAGAGGAGAGAGAGAGAGATAGAGGAGAGAGAAAAAGAGGAGAGAGAGAGAGAGAGAAAAAGAGGAGAGAGAGAAAAAGAGGAGAGAGAGAGAGAGAGAGGAGAGAGAGAGAGAGATAAAGAGGAGAGAGAGAAAAAAGAGGAGAGAGAGAGAGAGAAAAAGAGGAGAGAGAGAGAGAAAAAGAGGAGAGAGAGAGAGAAAAAGGAGGAGAGAGAGAAAAAGAGGAGAGAGAGAAAAAGAGGAGAGAGAGAGAGATAAAGAGGAGAGAGAGAAAAAAAGAGGAGAGAGAGAAAAAAAGAGGAGAGAGAGAGAGATAAAGAGGAGAGAGAGAAAAAAAGAGGAGAGAGAGAGAGAAAGAAAAAGAGAGAGAGAGAGAGAGAGAGAGAGAGAGAGAGAGAGAGAGAGAGAGAGAGAGAGAGAGAGAGAGAGAGAGAGAGAGAGAGAGAGAGAGAGAGAGAGAGAAAGAAAAAGAGGAAAGCGAGATGATGTTTAACCCCAGTTCATGTACTGTGAACCCCCATTTGAATAACCCATGAGCCACCACTGGCTGTAGCTGAGTCTACCTAGTTATGTTTTAAAAATATATATATATCAAAAGAACTAAGAATATTTAAAGGACCAGTAAATACAGTAGATTTGCATACTCAACAAATGCATGATAAAAAGACAATGCAATAGCACTGAACATCAAATGAGTAGATTTTTTCTGACAAATTTCAAAGTTATGTCTATTTCCACTCCTCCTGTATCATGTGACAGCCATCAGCCAATCACAATATTGAATATATGTATAATCTGTGAATTCTTGCACATGCTCAGTAGGAGCTGGTGACTCAAAAAGTATAAATATAAAAAGTGCTCATTTTGTTAATGGGAGTACATTGGAAAGTTGTTTAAAATTGTATGCTTTTATGTCCCACCTACAGAGATATCTATAAGCCTTAGTATCTGTTCGTATTAGGGTCCCTAATGCATGTTTTACATTTATAATCCCTATGTGGCCCCCAAGATAGGATTAGGTTGGTACGGGACAGCAAAGCTTTTGTAGTATTCCAGCACAACAATATGATATATACCCCAAACTCAGATCCTTACTGATACCATTACATCTATGTTAAGAAACGTAATCTGTTTGTGAGAGCACCCGGACTACAGGGACCGAGTATATGTACACATTCTACATAGGTTATTTTATCTCTATCTAATCCCCATTATATATATCATTACGGCCCTGACATTTAGAACCGAACGAAAAACTCAAGAGTGATCTACTCCCATTTTGGCATTCTCCACCAATGATCTCTCATATTCACTTTAATTTTATACAACCAACCTTTAGTTACCACCCCCATACAAACATTAACCCTCTCATTTCCTATTTTAACAGTTAGATTACCCGCCTCCCCCCAGTCCCTCCCCAATAATAAGCAGCTTTTGCCTGCTGATCTCCCTTAACCTTCAACAAGCTACTACATACTATATGATATTATATAGAAAAATGAGGTTCCACTTTGCTTTTACTCATTATGTGGATTGTACCATTCTCAATGTCAAGACTTACCTCATGGTCTAATTACTCTGTTTTAGAATGTTAAAGGGATATTCCAGCCAAAATTTAAAACCACATGGGTGCATTTCTGTATTGAACAGAAGCAACTTTGTAATATACATGCATTAGCAAAAATGCTTCTAATAAAAGTTATAGCTGTTTCAAAAGTGTATTTAAGTATGCACCGTGCACCAGCATTTTAAACCAAACACTTATTAGGAGAGCCTATGGTGCTTGTACCATCTGGTAATGACTCAATGTGTTAATTGCTGACATGATACAAGCCCCACTAATGATCTGATGCAGCTGCATTATTTAAAATGTGGGTGCAGTGAGAATATCTAGCTATGCTTCACATGCACTTGCAGAGAAAAATGTTAATACTAAAACAGTGATAACTCTTAATAGAAGCATTTTTGCCAATACATGTATATTGCAAATATGCTTCTATTCAAAGATGAAATAAATCTATGTGCATTTATATTTTGACCGGAATGTCCCTTTAATTTCTTGTACCTTCATTGTGTATGATTTCTTCTGCTTCTGCACAAAACCTCAATCAAAAAAAAAATTAAAAAAATAAATAAAATTGCATGCTCTATCTAGTCCCTTTAATAGAAGTAAATTTAGGAGTTTCCTAAAAGTGCATGGTCCGTCTAAACTATGGCATTTTAATTTTGACTTAGAGTTAAAAATGGGGTGGGATTTAATTTAATGAATCCGATTGTCTACACTGATAAAATGGTGTTTGTGGCATTTTCATTTTTGCAAACGGATTATATAATAGCTTGTGTTATAGCCGCTAACACTGCAAAATGTTTTGCCTGTAAATCTGAAAGAAGTGAAGTGATTATAGCTTCTTCAAATGTAATTACACATAATTATGCATTTGTGCAAAATATTGTCGTTTAAGACACTACAATAGATGTATCTAAAGTGTAAAGATATTTAATTACACATATTAATTGTAGTAATTAACCCTTTCGTGACAGGGTTAAAGTGTCTACATCGGAACACCTGTTCCGATGTAGACAAATTGAAACTACGCGATCGTGCATACGATTGCGAGATTTCAATTATTGGATCGCATCTGGGGGGCGTCCCTACAACCCTAGGAACGCCCTCCAGACCACGATCAAGTCCTTGAAGCGCAGAAGGCTTCAGGACAGCCGTTTGATATGACGTTCTATTCCGTCATAACGGCTTTAAAGCCCAGTGTAAATATGACGGAATAGAACGGCATAACGGCGTTAAAAGGTTAAAGGGATATGAAAAGACAGAATAAACTTTGCGGTTCAGATAGGAATGTGTGATTTTAAGAGACTTTCAGTTGTCTTCTCTTCTCAAATTTCCTTTGTTTTCATGGCATTCTTTGTTAAAAAGCATACTTAGGTAGGCACAGAGGTAGCAATGCACTACTGGGAATTAGCCTGTAATTGGTGGCTACACAGATATGCAATTGGCTCACCTGATTTGTTCAGCTAGCACCAGTAGCATCATGTCCCTTTAACTTTTATGTCGCTTTAAGGGCATTAGTAGTAAAAACAAATAGTGATAATAATCTCTATTTATTTGCAATCACATGGTAAAATACATACATTTTCAACACATTTAAAAAAAAAAATCCCCAAAAATGTAAATTACATTTGTAAAAAACACATAGAAAATGTAATTTAAAAAAAATTGAATCCAATTTAAAAGTATATTGGATAACAGAAATACACTGAATTTTTTTTCTTTTCTTCTCCCCCGCCCAAACTACACATCCCTTTAAGATGTGTGGCATAAATGACAGAATCAGTGCCATTTTTACAATCCACCTTAAAATACTGTATTTTTCATACACTAAATAAATTATTATTCTAAATATACTTTTATTAAACATGAGTTTTCCTTTAAATAAAAGACGACCTTCAAGGATGATAAAAATAAACTGCAGATCTATCAGTCTCCGGATGACTAGAGATGAATTCTACCTCACTTACAGAATGAGAAATGTATTAATCACACACGTTCCACTCACCCAGCAAGTCCGTGTTGCCTATGTATTTGTTAATTGGATTTTTTTTTAATCTCTCTTCTTTGCCACTTTAGCAAAGCTCGTTATAGTAATGTAGAAAAAAACCTCAAGTTTTTCTTTCATTAATTAAAAAATAATCACATCCCAAGTGAAATATTTCCAATTGTATTTTGAGGAACAAAAATCCTTATAATCCAATTAAATCTGGCCCCTTTGAATATTTCTGCAGCCTTCTCATGAAGTCAGAACTGTGAAGTCTGTGGAACAGATTTCAGAAAACAGGAAATAAAGTAAGCACCGGGTAGAAAAATAATCACACCTACTATTGGAAAAAATATATAATATGACCTATACACAAGCGTCTTTAAAACCATTGGATGTGCTTTGCACGTACGCGCATGAGATCCACATATCATAATTAAGGTCTGTTCAGGAAGAAAGGCTGCATTCGACTCTGTTACTCTTACGTAAATAATAAATCACAATGATGATAACGCTTTGGAGCTGGATTTCCTTATCAGCATTTTATATTCAAGCAGACTGCCATATAAAAAGAGCAGTGATATGAACATAGATTAATCATTATCTTTCTATTGCATGTTATCTAGGACACAAACTGTAATTTTGTAATAAAATGCAGGAGGAAATGCATGTAAAATGCTATAGGTCATACCCACCCCAAACAAGGAATGCATCTGCTTTATTTTATCTGTTAATATCTACTTTATTTTATCTGTTAATAAATCATTACATTAAAAGGAAGACAAACGCACATCTGCTTCCAGCACATACCAGCAGAGAAACTGCACCAGACTGAAAGGGACAGTATACACCAATTGTCACATAACTGCATGTAATAGACACTACTATAAAGAAGAATGTGCACAGCTAATGAGCTAAAAATCCAGTGTAAAAACTTACTTAGAAGCTCCCAGTTTAGCACTGCTGATGAGGTTAGGCTGGGACACCCAGTAAAAGGGTCTGGGAAAGCAGGAAGAGCAGACACTCCCCTCCCCTGCATATGAAAAGTAAGATAACAAACAGGAGCCAGCAGGAGTCTGTAAATGTGAGTATACATCTGACACTATGGGGCTTGGTTAGGAGTCTGTAAATCAGCACAATGTTGTTATTAAAAAAATAGGCAAAATTTTCCATTGTTACAAAAACACTACCAGGTGGGCTGTATAAACGGATCATCTACAAAACATGTATGCAAAGAAAAAATGAGTGTACAATGTCCCTTGAAGTGCAAGTGGAAACAATAGCTATGCAACTGATACAAGAGGGCGGGTGTGCAGTCATAAAAAGGCAGACTCGAGCCCAGATTGGCTCCTCCAAATAAAGGGGTGGGTGCAGTTTGCTTTTTTTTTTTTTTTTTACTTTTTCTTTAAAACACATAACTTAATATTTTATAGAGAATAAAAGTTTGAGTATCTTTCTTTAAAAGGACATAAAATCACAACATTTTCGTTCATGATTCAGATACAGCATGCAATTTTTTTTTTCATTTTCTTGTTATCCTTTTTTTTTTAAGCAGGGATGTAAGCTCAGGAGGGTGCATCTGCAGCACTAAACGGCAACATTAAAGGGATATTCCAGCCAAAATTTAAAACCACATGGGTGCATTTCTGTATTGAACAGAAGCAACTTTGTAATATACATGCATTAGCAAAAATGCTTCTAATAAAAGTTATAGCTGTTTCAAAAGTGTATTTAAGTATGCACCGTGCACCAGCATTTTAAACCAAACACTTATTAGGAGAGCCTATGGTGCTTGTACCATCTGGTAATGACTCAATGTGTTAATTGCTGACATGATACAAGCTCCACTAATGATCTGATGCAGCTGCATTATTTAAAATGTGGGTGCAGTGAGAATATCTAGCTATGCTTCACATGCACTTGCAGAGAAAAATGTTAATACTAAAACAGTGATAACTCTTAATAGAAGCATTTTTGCCAATACATGTATATTGCAAATATGCTTCTATTCAAAGATGAAATAAATCTATGTGCATTTATATTTTGACCGGAATGTCCCTTTAACAATGTTATACATTATCAAGAGCACTAGATGGCAGAACTATTTCCTGTCATGTAGCGCTTCATGTATGTGCATGCTACCTACCTAGATATCTCTTCATTAGCGCTGCGGAATCTGTTGGCGCTCAACAAATAACCGATAAAAATAATAATAATAATAATAAACATGAGAATGACACAAATTTGATAATAGAAGTAATAGAGAATTGTATTCTCTATCTGAATAATGAAAGAAAAATGTTAGGTTTTGTGTCCCTTTAATAATAGAGAGCAGAACAAGACTTTCAATACCAAATTGTAGAACAACCATGGAGGAACATGTGACGAGGTGCACACAGCAAGTACAGGTCTACTCAATTGCTCCAAAAGAGATGGCTACAAAAAAACTCTACAGACGGTTAGTGTGAGTGAGCAATGTGCACTTCATGTCCTTTGTACATCTCTAGCCAATCATAGAGCTCAAGATTCTGTCAACATCAGCAGTGCCCTAGAAGCTTTATAACCACTTGATGCTAACTAACCACTTGCTGTATTGATATATTAATACCATGAAAATGTTGCATACTTCATCACTGACTGTAACAACGTTGCTTGACCAGAATGTAGAGTAAACCCATGGCAAGCTGAGAGATTATATTTTTTAAAAGAGGTTTGGTGATCTAGCACGTTTTTTTAGGTGTTAGAGTCATGTGTGGACCGAGGCTGAGTAGGATAGTGAGACTGGGTTTGGCTGGTAGGTAGGTTTTGCAATTGGGGCTTTAATTATGTAGTAGGGCTGGGGAGTTTAATTTTGATAGGGGGCTGTGGTTATGGTATGTTGCAGTTGAATATTTTGGCTTGTAGTGGTAAAAGGTTGTGGTTAGGGTTTACTGGAGTCAGGGTTCACGGTTAGAGCATATTGGGGTTTATTAAAGAGGCCAGATCATTGTATTATTTTACATAAATAAAAAGAGAGAAGTGCTCAACCTGGGAATGAACAATAGCATAATAGCTTGTTCTATGGCTAGTTACCACCCAAAAAGCAGCCTCTTTTTGCTCAACATGTGCCTTTCACAGAGAAGAACTTTCCTGAAGCATATCAGTCTGATCCTGACTTCACAGTACAGTCCAGCCCCGAAATACCAGGCAATCCCTCTCTGAACAAGAGAAACAGCAAAACCCCAGACGTACGTTTCGGCCTAGTGTGGGCCTCGTCAGTGAGGTGCAGCCATATCCCTCTAGGCACACTGAGCAACGGGTCCACGTCTGGATTCCCACATCACACTTAGGGAGATTCAACCTGGGAGCGAACAATAGCATAATAGCTTGTTCTATGGCTAGTTACCACCCAAGAAGCAGCCTCTTTTTGCTCAACATGTGCCTTTTTATGTATGCATTGTATTATTTTAGTCTGCTATGGGATGGGATTAAATACAGATGTCTTCTGCTCTAGCTGAATAAAGTTAAACCTTCATTTACTGATATATTTAAAACAGTATAAATTAGATATGTGCATTCTGAGGTTTCAGATACCTCCAAATGCGGAAGAAGGCGGCCACTCGTGCAGCTCAGCTATTTTTGGGGCAGAATTTATTCTTGTGAAACTGCAACACGCTAGGATCTGGAAATGCGCATAAATTGTATGAGAGAAAGTGTGTGTAAGAGAGAATGTGTGTAAGGTATATATGTTAATGTGTGTGTGTGTCTGAAAGTTTGTGTTGATGTACTTTTATACATAGGGGTACATTTATTAATGTGCGAGCAGACATGATACGATGTAGCGTATCATGTCCGCCGCACATCGATAAATGCCGACAGCATACACTGTCTGCATTTATCATTGCACCAGCAGTTCTTGTGGACTGCTGGTGCAATGCCGCCCCCTGCAGATTCGCAGGGGTGTCAATAAACCTGATTGTATTCATACGGAGCTTGATAAATTGACCCCATAGAGTGTTCGGGTTTGGTGTTAACTAAAGGTGGCAACCCTATATCAGCAAAGACCATGTTCTTCTCTACTTAAAAAGAATCTTGATAAAGGCAGCTAACACTGCCGAAACGCGTAGATTTGCTTACTCCTGTCAATTCAGAATTTTATTACTGGTACTGGTAGTGTTACACTCTACAGGTTCATCCCTATCTCTATGATTAATATAGAGGGAGGACATATGAGTAATTCCTGTGTGTAACCAATTATATACTAAGGCTATTGAACTGCTAAACTGTTTTACTGGCACAAAAACAGGTTCATTTCTATCTCCTTGAATCAACACTGAGATCGATGTATGAATAATTCCTGTGTGCCCCCTAGTTTCTTCCTTTGCTCCCATCATAGCCCTAATATACACTAAAAACCAAGTGCTTAGGAGCTTCTTCGGATAAGGACAAGTTTCACATTTCAGAACGGACATAAAACCAAACGGATCAACACTCCATAGGATTCAGAGCTGCTGATAAAACAAACCGTTTTTTTCAAATTTGGACAGATTCTTTGGACATTGGACACTTGCAAGTATTGATACTAACCACCAC
>NC_069501.1:1151674635-1151739635 GCF_027579735.1 Bombina bombina | reverse complement strand
ATACGATCGGGTTGATTGACACCCCCTGCTAGTGACCAATTGGCCGCAAATCTGCAGGGGGTGGTATTGCACCAGCAGTTCACCAGATCTGCTGGTCGGCATTTATTGATGTGCGGCAGACATGATTCGCTATAGCGGATCATGTCTGTCCGTATCTACATAAATAGACACCTATGGGTCTGTTGCTTCTTATCTGTTATAAATTTATTTTTCTATATTATAATGTTGTAAAACATGAAATTCTGTTTCAAGAACTAATATTTCAGCACTAAATAATAAAGGGACTACATTATCTTATCACTTGTCTACAAAAGGGAACATGGAAATTTTAAACAAAATAATATTAACCCCTTAACGACACGCATCGTACAGGGTACGTCTTGCACAAACTGGTCTTTAAAGACCAGCGACGTACCCTGTACGACGTTGGGGTTGAAAGCGGCTGGAAGCGATCCTGATCGTTTCCAGCCACTTTCCAGTTATTGTAGTGATGCCTCGATATCGAGGCATCACTGCAATAACATTTTTCCCCATCCGATGCAGAGAGAGCCACTCTGTGGCCCTCTCTGCACCGGACATCGATGCCGCGAACGTTGGTGGGTGGGAGCAGACGTGGGAGGCAGGTGGGCGGCAATCGATGGCTTACCGGTGGGCGGGATCGTGGGCGGGATTGCTGGGGGGCGCGCACGGACGCGCGCGCGTGCACAGGGGAGGCGGGCGGGCGCGTGCACGGGGAGGGAGCGGGTGGGAACCATTACACTATGGAACAGTGGTTTCTATTTAGAGGGAGAGAGGGGGGATAAATATGTTAATCGAAGGGATCTGGGAGGGGGTGGGGGTTTAGTCTTGGGGGGGGGAAGCTACACTACAGAAAAGTGGGGAAAAAATAAAAAATATACATTTTTTTTTGTAAACTGGGTACTGGCAGACAGCTGCCAGTACCCAAGATGGCTCCCAATAATGTAGAGGGGGAGGGTTAGAGAGCTGTTTGGGGGGGGATCAGGGAGGTTTGGGGCTAAGAGGGATCCTACACAGCAGCATATGTAAATATGCTCCAAGAAAAAAAAAAAGAAAAAAAAAAAAAAGATACCTTTTATTTTAGTACTGGCAGACTTTCTGCCAGTACTTAAGATGGCGGGGACAATTGTGGGGTGGGGGAGGGAAGAGAGCTGTTTGGGAGGGATCAGTGGGTCTGATGTGTCAGGTGGGAGGCTGATCTCTACACTAAAGCTAAAATTAACCCTGCAAGCTCCCTACAAGATCCCTAATTAACCCCTTCACTGCTAGCCATAATACACGTGTGATGTGCAGCGGCATTTAGCAGCCTTCTAATTACCAAAAAGCATTGCCAAAGCCATATATGTCTGCTATTTCTGAACAAAGGGGATACCAGAGAAGCATTTACAACCATTTGTGCCATAATTGCACAAGCTGTTTGTAAATAATTTCAGTGAGAAACCTAAAATTGCGAAAAAAAACAGAATTTATGCTTACCTGATAAATTACTTTCTCCAACGGTGTGTCCGGTCCACGGCGTCATCCTTACTTGTGGGATATTCTCTTCCCCAACAGGAAATGGCAAAGAGTCCCAGCAAAGCTGGTCACATGATCCCTCCTAGGCTCCGCCCACCCCAGTCATTCGACCGACGGACAGGAGGAAATATATATAGGAGAAATCATACGATACCGTGGTGACTGTAGTTAGAGAAAATAATTCATCAGACCTGATTAAAAAAACCAGGGCGGGCCGTGGACCGGACACACCGTTGGAGAAAGTAATTTATCAGGTAAGCATAAAACATAATTTATGCTTACCTGATAAATTCCTTTCTTCTGTAGTGTGATCAGTCCACGGGTCATCATTACTTCTGGGATATTACTCCTCCCCAACAGGAAGTGCAAGAGGATTCACCCAGCAGAGCTGCATATAGCTCCTCCCCTCTACGTCACTCCCAGTCATTCGACCAAGGACCAACGAGAAAGGAAAAGCCAAGGGTGAAGTGGTGACTGGAGTATAAATTAAAAAATATTTACCTGCCTTAAAAACAGGGCGGGCCGTGGACTGATCACACTACAGAAGAAAGGAATTTATCAGGTAAGCATAAATTATGTTTTCTTCTGTTAAGTGTGATCAGTCCACGGGTCATCATTACTTCTGGGATACCAATACCAAAGCAAAAGTACACGGATGACGGGAGGGATAGGCAGGCTCTTTATACAGAAGGAACCACTGCCTGAAGAACCTTTCTCCCAAAAATAGCCTCCGATGAAGCAAAAGTGTCAAATTTGTAAAATTTGGAAAAAGTATGAAGCGAAGACCAAGTTGCAGCCTTGCAAATCTGTTCAACAGAGGCCTCATTCTTGAAGGCCCAAGTGGAAGCCACAGCTCTAGTAGAATGAGCTGTAATTCTTTCAGGAGGCTGCTGTCCAGCAGTCTCATAAGCTAAACGAATTATGCTACGAAGCCAAAAAGAAAGAGAGGTAGCGGAAGCTTTTTGACCTCTCCTCTGCCCAGAGTAAATGACAAACAGAGAAGACGTTTGTCGAAATTCCTTAGTTGCCTGTAAGTAAAATTTTAGAGCACGGACTACATCCAGGTTGTGCAGTAGACGTTCCTTCTTTGAAGAAGGATTTGGGCATAAAGAAGGAACAACAATCTCTTGATTGATATTCCTGTTAGTAACTACCTTAGGTAAGAACCCAGGTTTAGTACGCAGGACTACCTTATCCGAATGAAAAATCAAATAAGGAGAATCACAATGTAAGGCTGATAATTCAGAGACTCTTCGAGCCGAGGAAATAGCCATTAAAAATAGAACTTTCCAAGATAACAACTTTATATCAATGGAATGAAGGGGTTCAAACGGAACGCCCTGTAAAACATTAAGAACAAGGTTTAAACTCCATGGTGGAGCAACAGTTTTAAACACAGGCTTAATTCTGGCCAAAGCCTGACAAAAAGCCTGGACGTCAGGAACTTCTGACAGACGTTTGTGTAACAGAATGGACAGAGCTGAGATCTGTCCCTTTAATGAACTAGCAGATAAACCCTTTTCTAAACCTTCTTGTAGAAAAGACAATATCCTAGGAATCCTAACCTTACTCCAAGAGTAACCTTTGGATTCACACCAATATAGGTATTTACGCCATATCTTATGGTAAATCTTTCTGGTAACAGGTTTCCTAGCCTGTATTAAGGTATCAATAACTGACTCAGAAAATCCACGTCTTGATAAAATCAAGCGTTCAATTTCCAAGCAGTCAGCTTCAGAGAAGTTAGATTTTGATGTTTGAAGGGACCCTGTATCAGAAGGTCCTGTTTCAGAGGTAGAGACCAAGGTGGACAGGATGACATGTCCACCAGGTCTGCATACCAAGTCCTGCGTGGCCACGCAGGTGCTATTAGAATCACTGATGCTCTCTCTTGTTTGATTCTGGCAATCAATCGAGGAAGTAACGGGAAGGGTGGAAACACGTAAGCCATCCTGAAGTCCCAAGGTGCTGTCAGAGCATCTATCAGGACTGCTCCTGGATCCCTGGATCTGGACCCGTAACGAGGAAGCTTGGCGTTCTGTCGAGACGCCATGAGATCTATCTCTGGTTTTCCCCAACGTCGAAGTATTTGGGCAAAGACCTCCGGATGAAGTTCCCACTCCCCCGGATGAAAAGTCTGACGACTTAAGAAATCCGCCTCCCAGTTCTCCACTCCCGGGATGTGGATTGCTGACAGGTGGCAAGAGTGAGACTCTGCCCAGCGAATTATCTTTGATACTTCCATCATAGCTAGGGAGCTTCTTGTCCCTCCCTGATGGTTGATGTAAGCTACAGTCGTGATGTTGTCCGACTGAAACCTGATGAACCCCCGAGTTGTCAACTGGGGCCAAGCCAGGAGGGCATTGAGAACTGCTCTCAATTCCAGAATGTTTATTGGCAGGAGACTCTCCTCCTGACTCCATTGTCCCTGAGCCTTCAGAGAATTCCAGACGGCACCCCAACCTAGAAGGCTGGCGTCTGTTGTTACAATTGTCCAGTCTGGTCTGCTGAATGGCATCCCCCTGGACAGATGTGGCCGAGAAAGCCACCATAGAAGAGAATTTCTGGTCTCTTGATCCAGATTCAGAGAAGGGGATAAGTCTGAGTAATCCCCATTCCACTGACTTAGCATGCACAGTTGCAGTGGTCTGAGGTGTAAGCGTGCAAAGGGTACTATGTCCATTGCCGCTACCATTAAGCCGATTACCTCCATGCATTGAGCCACTGACGGGTGTTGAATGGAATGAAGGGTGCGGCAAGCACTTTGAAGTCTTGTTAGCCTGTCCTCTGTCAGGTAAATCTTCATTTCTACAGAATCTATAAGAGTCCCCAGGAAGGGAACTCTTGTGAGTGGAACGAGTGAACTTTTCTTTTCGTTCACCTTCCATCCATGTGACCTTAGAAATGCCAGCACTAACTCTGTATGAGACTTGGCAGTTTGAAAGCTTGAAGCTTGTATCAGAATGTCGTCTAGGTATGGAGCTACCGAGATTCCCCGCGGTCTTAGTACCGCCAGAAGAGCACCCAGAACCTTTGTGAAGATTCTTGGAGCTGTAGCCAATCCGAATGGAAGAGCCACAAACTGGTAATGCCTGTCTAGGAAGGCAAACCTTAGGTACCGATAATGATCTTTGTGAATCGGTATGTGAAGGTAAGCATCTTTTAAATCTACAGTGGTCATGTACTGACCCTCTTGGATCATAGGTAAAATTGTCCGAATAGTCTCCATCTTGATGATGGAACTCTTAGGAATTTGTTTAGGATCTTTAAGTCCAGGATTGGTCTGAAAGTTCCCTCTTTTTTGGGAACCACAAACAGATTTGAGTAAAACCCCTGTCCCTGTTCCGATCGTGGAACTGGATGGATTACTCCCATTAACAAGAGCTCTTGTACGCAGCGTAGAAACGCCTCTTTCTTTGTCTGGATTGTTGACAATCTTGACAGATGAAATCTCTCTCTTGGAGGAGAGTATTTGAAGTCCAGAAGGTATCCCTGAGATATTATCTCTAGCGCCCAGGGATCCTGAACATCTCTTGCCCAAGCCTGGGCGAAGAGAGAAAGTCTGCCCCCCACTAGATCCGATCCCGGATCGGGGGCCCTCAATTCATGCTGTTTTAGGGGCAGCAGCAGGTTTCCTAGTCTGCTTGCCCTTGTTCCAGGACTGGTTAGGTTTCCAGCCTTGTCTGTAGCGAGCAACAGCTCCTTCCTGTTTTGGTGCAGAGGAAGTTGATGCTGCTCCTGCTTTGAAATTACGAAAGGAACGAAAATTAGACTGTCTAGTCTTGGCTTTGGCTTTGTCCTGAGGCAGGGCATGGCCTTTACCTCCTGTAATGTCAGCGATAATCTCTTTCAACCCGGGCCCGAATAAGGTCTGCCCTTTGAAAGGTATATTAAGCAATTTAGACTTAGAAGTAACATCAGCTGACCAGGATTTTAGCCACAGCGCCCTGCGTGCCTGAATGGCGAATCCTGAATTCTTCGCCGTAAGTTTAGTAAGATGTACTACGGCCTCCGAAATGAATGAATTAGCTAGTTTAAGGACTCTAAGCCTGTCCGTAACGTCGTCCAGAGTAGCTGAACCAATGTTCTCTTCCAGAGACTCAATCCAGAATGCCGCTGCAGCCGTGATCGGCGCAATGCATGCAAGGGGTTGCAATATAAAACCTTGTTGAACAAACATTTTCTTAAGGTAACCCTCTAACTTTTTATCCATTGGATCTGAAAAAGCACAGCTATCCTCCACCGGGATAGTGGTACGCTTAGCTAAGGTAGAAACTGCTCCCTCCACCTTAGGGACCGTTTGCCATAAGTCCCTTGTGGTGGCGTCTATTGGAAACATTTTTCTAAATATCGGAGGGGGTGAGAACGGCACACCGGGTCTATCCCACTCCTTAGTAACAATTTCAGTAAGTCTCTTAGGTATAGGAAAAACCTCAGTACTCGTCGGTACCGCAAAATATTTATCCAACCTACACATTTTCTCTGGTATTGCAACTGTGTTACAATCATTCAGAGCCGCTAACACCTCCCCTAGTAATACACGGAGGTTTTCCAGTATAAATTTAAAATTTGAAATATCTGAATCCAGTCTGTTTGGATCAGAACCGTCACCCACAGAATGAAGTTCTCCGTCCTCATGTTCTGCCACCTGTGACGCAGTGTCTGACATGGCCCTAATATTATCAGCGCACTCTGTTCTCACCCCAGAGTGATCACGCTTACCTCTTAGTTCTGGTAATTTAGCCAAAACCTCAGTCATAACAGTAGCCATATCCTGTAATGTGATTTGTAATGGCCGCCCAGATGTACTCGGCGCTACAATATCACGCACCTCCCTCTGAGCGGGAGATGTAGGTACTGACACGTGAGGCGAGTTAGTCGGCATAACTCTCCCCTCGTTGTTTGGTGAAATTTGTTCAATTTGTACAGATTGACTTTTATTTAAAGTAGCATCAATACAGTTAGTACATAAATTTCTATTGGGCTCCACTTTGGCATTGCAACAAATGACACAGGTATCATCCTCTGAATCAGACATGTTTAACACACTAGCAAATAAACTTGCAACTTGGAAATACAATTCAATTAGAATAATATTAAAATGTACTGTGCCTTTAAGAAGCACAGAAGATCTATGACAGTTGAAAATTAATAAATTGAAACAGTTATAGCCTCAATCCTTGTAAACAACACAACTTTAGCAAAGGTTTAATCCCATTAGCAAAGATAACAAATTCTGAAAGCAGGAAACAAATTACAGAATAAACGTTTTTTATCTCAGTCAAACTATAATTCTCACAGCTCTGCTGAGAGAAATTACCTCCCTCAAAATAAGTTTTGAAGACCCCTGAGCTCTGTAGAGATGAACCGGATCATGCAGGGAATACAATGAGTTGCTGACTGAAATATTTGATGCATAGAAAAAGCGCCAAAAAACGGCCCCTCCCCCTCACACACAGCAGTGAGGGAGAACAGAAACTGTCAGAAAAACAGATTAAGCAACTGCCAAGTGGAAAAATAGTGCCCAAACATTTATTCACACAGTACCTCAGCAAATGAAAACGATTTTACATTCCAGCAAAAACGTTAAACATAATCTCTAGTTATTAAACAGCTTTATGTATTTCTTACAGTGTAATTCTAGTGAAGTACCATTCCCCAGAATACTGAAGTGTAAAGTATACATACATGACATTATATCGGTATGGCAGGATTTTCTCATCAATTCCATTGTCAGAAAATAAAAACTGCTACATACCTCTATGCAGATTCATCTGCCCGCTGTCCCCTGATCTGAAGTTTACCTCACTCCTCAGATGGCCGAGAACAGCAATATGATCTTAACTACTCCGGCTAAAATCATAGCAAAACTCTGGTAGATTCTTCTTCAAACTCTGCCAGAGAGGTAATAACACACTCCGGTGCTATTTTAAAATAACAAACTTTTGATTGAAGATATAAAACTAAGTATAATCACCATAGTCCTCTCACACATCCTATCTAGTCGTTGGGTGCAAGAGAATGACTGGGAGTGACGTAGAGGGGAGGAGCTATATGCAGCTCTGCTGGGTGAATCCTCTTGCACTTCCTGTTGGGGAGGAGTAATATCCCAGAAGTAATGATGACCCGTGGACTGATCACACTTAACAGAAGAAATTCTGTTTTCTCCAACATTGGTGTGTCCGGTCCACGGCGTCATCCTTACTTGTGGGAACCAATACCAAAGCTTTAGGACACGGATGAAGGGAGGGAGCAAATCAGGTCACCTAAACGGAAGGCACCACAGCTTGCAAAACCTTTCTCCCAAAAATAGCCTCCGAAGAAGCAAAAGTATCAAATTTGTAAAATTTGGCAAAAGTGTGCAGTGAAGACCAAGTCGCTGCCTTACATATCTGGTCAACAGAAGCCTCGTTCTTGAAGGCCCATGTGGAAGCCACAGCCCTAGTGGAGTGAGCTGTGATTCTTTCAGGAGGCTGCCGTCCGGCAGTCTCATAAGCCAAACGGATAATGCTTTTAAGCCAAAAGGAAAGAGAGGTGGAAGTCGCTTTTTGACCTCTCCTTTTACCAGAATAAACAACAAACAAGGAAGATGTTTGTCTGAAATCTTTAGTAGCCTCTAAATAGAATTTTAGAGCACGGACAACGTCCAAATTGTGTAACAAACACTCCTTCTTTGAAACTGGATTCGGACACAAAGAAGGTACAACTATCTCCTGGTTAATATTTTTGTTAGAAACAACTTTAGGAAGAAAACCAGGCTTAGTACGCAAAACCACCTTATCTGCATGGAACACCAGATAAGGAGGAGAACACTGCAGAGCAGATAACTCTGAAACTCTTCTAGCAGAAGAGATTGCAATCAAAAACAAAACTTTCCAAGATAGTAACTTAATATCTACGGAATGTAAAGGTTCAAACGGAACCCCTTGAAGAACTGAAAGAACTAGATTTAGACTCCAGGGAGGAGTCAAAGGTCTGTAAACAGGCTTGATCCTAACCAGAGCCTGAACAAATGCTTGAACATCTGGCACATCTGCCAGTCTTTTGTGAAGTAAAACAGATAAAGCAGAGATCTGTCCCTTCAGAGAACTTGCAGATAATCCTTTCTCCAAACCTTCTTGTAGAAAGGATAGTATCTTAGGAATTTTTATCTTGTTCCATGGGAATCCTTTAGATTCACACCAACAGATATATTTTTTCCATATTTTATGGTAAATTTTTCTAGTTACAGGCTTTCTAGCCTGAATCAGAGTATCTATTACAGAATCTGAAAACCCACGCTTTGATAAAATCAAGCGTTCAATCTCCAAGCCGTCAGTTGGAGGGAAACCAGATTCGGATGTTCGAATGGACCCTGAACAAGAAGGTCCTGTCTCAAAGGTAGCTTCCATGGTGGAGCCGATGACATATTCACCAGGTCTGCATACCAAGTCCTGCGTGGCCACGCAGGAGCTATCAAGATCACCGAGGCCCTCTCCTGATTGATCCTGGCTACCAGCCTGGGGATGAGAGGAAACGGTGGGAATACATAAGCTAGGTTGAAGGTCCAAGGTGCTACTAGTGCATCTACTAGAGTCGCCTTGGGATCCCTGGATCTGGACCCGTAGCAAGGAACCTTGAAGCTCTGACGAGACGCCATCAGATCCATGTCTGGAATGCCCCATAATTGAGTTATTTGGGCAAAGATTTCCGGATGGAGTTCCCACTCCCCCGGATGGAATGTCTGACGACTCAGAAAATCCGCTTCCCAATTTTCCACTCCTGGGATGTGGATCGCAGATAAGTGGCAGGAGTGATCCTCCGCCCATTGAATTATCTTGGTCACTTCTTTCATCGCCAGGGAACTCCTTGTTCCCCCCTGATGATTGATATATGCAACGGTCGTCATGTTGTCTAACTGAAACCTTATGAATTTGGCCTTTGCTAGTTGAGGCCAAGCTCTGAGAGCATTGAATATCGCTCTCAGTTCCAGAATGTTTATCGGGAGAAGAGACTCTACCCGAGACCATAGACCCTGAGCTTTCAGGGATTCCCAGACCGCGCCCCAGCCCACTAGGCTGGCGTCGGTCGTGACAATGACCCACTCTGGTCTGCGGAAGCTCATTCCCTGTGACAGATTGTCCAGGGTCAGCCACCAACGGAGTGAATCTCTGGTCTTTTGATCTACTTGAATCGTCGGAGACAAGTCTGTATAATCCCCATTCCACTGTCTGAGCATGCACAGTTGTAATGGTCTTAGATGAATTCGTGCAAAAGGAACTATGTCCATTGTTGCAACCATCAATCCTATTACTTCCATGCACTGCGCTATGGAAGGACGAGGAACAGAATGAAGTAGTTGACAAGAGCTTAGAAGTTTTGATTTTCTGACCTCTGTCAGAAAAATCCTCATTTCTAAGAATCTATTATTGTTCCCAAGAAGGGAACTCTTGTTGACGGGGACAGAGAACTTTTTTCTCTGTTCACCTTCCATCCGTGAGATCTGAGAAAGGCTAGGACGATGTCCGTATGAGCCTTTGCTTTTGACAGGGATGACGCTTGAATCAGGATGTCGTCCAAGTAAGGTACTACTGCAATGCCCCTTGGTCTTAGAACCGCTAGAAGGGACCCTAGTACCTTTGTGAAAATCCTTGGAGCAGTGGCTAATCCGAATGGAAGTGCCACAAACTGGTAATGCTTGTCCAGAAAAACGAACCTTAGGAACTGATGATGTTCCTTGTGGATAGGAATATGTAGGTACGCATCCTTTAAATCCACGGTAGTCATAAATTGATTTTCCTGGATAGTAGGTAGGATCGTTCGAATAGTTTCCATTTTGAACGATGGTACCCTGAGAAATTTGTTTAGGATCTTTAGATCCAAAATTGGTCTGAATGTTCCCTCTTTTTTGGGAACTATGAACAGATTGGAATAAAATCCAATTCCTTGTTCTCTTATTGGAACTGGATGTATCACTCCCATCTTTAACAGGTCTTCTACACAATGTAAGAATGCCTGTCTCTTTATTTGGTTTGAAGATAATTGAGACCTGTGGAACCTTCCCCTTGGGGGTAGTTCCTTGAATTCCAGGAGATAACCTTGAGAAACTATTTCTAGTGCCCAAGGATCCTGTACATCTCTTGCCCAAGCCTGAGCAAAGAGAGAAAGTCTGCCCCCCACTAGATCCGGTCCCGGATCGGGGGCTATCCCTTCATGCTGTTTTAGTAGCAGTGGTAGGCTTCTTGGCCTGCTTACCCTTGTTCCAGCCTTGCATTGGTTTCCAGGCTGGTTTGGGTTGTGAAGTAATACCCTCTTGCTTAGAGGATACAGAATTAGAGACTGGTCCGTTTCTGCGAAAGAGACGAAAATTAGGCTTATTTTTAGCCTTAAAAGACCTATCCTGTGAGAGGGCGTGGCCCTTTCCCCCAGTGATGTCTGAAATAATCTCTTTCAAATCAGGTCCAAATAATGTTTTACCCTTGAAAGGAATGTTAAGCAATTTTGTCTTGGAAGACACATCCGCTGACCAAGACTTTAGCCAAAGCGCTCTGCGCGCCACGATAGCAAACCCTGAATTTTTCGCCGCTAATCTAGCTAATTGCAAAGCGGCATCTAAAACAAAAGAGTTAGCCAATTTAAGTGCTTGAACTCTGTCCATAACCTCCTCATACGAAGATTCTTTACTGAGCGATTTTTCTAGTTCCTCGAACCAGAAACACGCTGCCGTAGTGACAGGAACAATGCATGAAATTGGTTGTAGAAGGTAACCTTGCTGAACAAAAATCTTTTTAAGCAAACCCTCTAATTTTTTATCCATAGGATCTTTGAAAGCACAACTATCTTCGATAGGAATAGTAGTGCGTTTGTTTAGAGTAGAAACCGCCCCCTCGACCTTGGGGACTGTCTGCCATAAGTCCTTTCTGGGGTCGACTATAGGAAATAATTTCTTAAATATAGGGGGGGGAACAAAAGGTATGCCGGGCCTTTCCCACTCTTTATTTACTATGTCCGCCACCCGCTTGGGTATAGGAAAAGCGTCGGGGGGCACCGGAACCTCTAGGAACTTGTCCATCTTACATAATTTCTCTGGAATGACCAAATTGTCACAATCATCCAGAGTAGATAACACCTCCTTAAGCAGTGCGCGGAGATGTTCTAATTTAAATTTAAATGTCACAACATCAGGATCAGCTTGATGAGAAATTTTTCCTGAATCTGAAATTTCTCCATCAGACAAAACCTCCCTCATGGCCCCTTGAGATTGGTGTGAGGGTATGTCAGAACAGTTATCATCAGCGTCCTCTTGCTCTTCAGTGTTTAAAACAGAGCAATCGCGGTTTCTCTGATAAGTAGGCATTTTGGATAAAAGATTCGCTATGGAGTTATCCATTACAGCAGTTAATTGTTGCATGGTAATAAGTATTGGCGCACTAGATGTACTAGGGGCCTCCTGTGTGGGCATAACTGGTGTAGACACAGTAGGGGATGATGTAGTATCATGTTTACTCCCCTCATTTGAGGAATCATCTTGGGCAATATCATTATCTGTGGCATTACTGTCCTTACTTTGTTTGGACACTATGGCACAATTATCACATAAATTTAAATGGGGAGACACATTGGCTTTCATACATATAGAACATAGCTTAACTGATGGTACAGACATGTTAAACAGGCTTAAACTTGTCAACAAAGCACAAAAAACGTTTTAAAATAAAACCGTTACTGTCACTTTAAATTTCAAACTGAAACACTTTATTACTGAATATGTGAAAAAGTATGAAGGAATTGTTCAAAATTCACCAAAATTTCACCACAGTGTCTTAAAGCATGAAAAGTATTGCACACCAAATTTCAGAGCTTTAACCCTTAAATTAACGGAACCGGAGACGTTTTTACATTTAACTCCTATACAGTCCCAGCTATATGCTTTGCTGAGACCCAACCAAGCCCAGAGGGGAATACGATACCAAATGACGCCTTCTATAAGCTTTTTCAGTGATTCTTAGCTCCTGACACATGCATCTGCATGCCTTGCTCTCCAAAAACAACTGCGCATTAATGGCGCGAAAATGAGGCTCTGTCTACAACTAGAAAGGCCCCCATCTGAAAAAGGTGTCCAACACAGTGCCTGCCGTTTTTTTTTAAACGTTCCCCAAGATTATAATACCAATTATTAGTTAGAATCTGCATAATATGCCTAGTAAAGCAATCGTTTTAGCCCAGAAAAAATGTCTACCAGTTTTTAAGCCCTTTTTGAAGCCCTTTATTCTTTTATGTTTAACTAAGAAAATGGCTTACCGGTCCCCATGAGGGGAAATGACAGCCTTCCAGCATTACTTGGTCTTGTTAGAAATATGGCTAGTCATACCTTAAGCAGAAAAGTCTGCTAACTGTTTCCCCCAACTGAAGTTACTTCATCTCATCAGTCCTGTGTGGAAACAGCAATCGATTTTAGTTACTGTCTGCTAAAATCATCTTCCTCTTACAAACAGAAATCTTCATCCTTTTCTGTTTCAGAGTAAATAGTACATACCAGCACTATTTTAAAATAACAAACACTTGATAGAAGAATAAAACTACATTTAAACACCAAAAAACTCTTAACCATCTCCGTGGAGATGTTGCCTGTACAACGGCAAAGAGAATGACTAGGGTGGGCGGAGCCTAGGAGGGATCATGTGACCAGCTTTGCTGGGACTCTTTGCCATTTCCTGTTGGGGAAGAGAATATCCCACAAGTAAGGATGACGCCGTGGACCGGACACACCAATGTTGGAGAAATTAAGTTTTTTTTAAATTTGATCGCATTTGGCGGTGAAATGGTGGCATTAAATTTACCAAAATGGGCCTAGATCAATACTTTGGGTTGTCTACTACACTACACTAAAGCTAAAATTAACTCTACAAGCTCCCTACATGCTCCCTAATTAACCCCTTCACTGCTGGGCATAAAACACGTGTGGCGCACAGTGGCATTTAGCAGCCTTCTAATTACCAAAAAGCAACGCCAAAGCCATATAAGTCTGCTATTTCTGAACAAAGGGGATCCCAGAGAAGCACTTACAACCATTTATGCCATAATTGCACAAGTTGTTTGTAAATAATTTCTGTGAGAAACCTAAAGTTTGTGAAAAAGTTACCATTTTTTTTTATTTCATCGCATTTGGCGGTGAAATGGTGGCATGAAATATACCAAAATGGGCCTAGATCAATACTTTGGGATGTCTTCTAAAAAAAAATATATACATGTCAAGGGATATTTAGGTATTCCCGACAGATATCAGGGTTCCAATGTAACTAGCGCTCATTTTGAAAAAAAGTGGTTTTGAAATAGCAAAGTGCTACTTGTATTTATGGCCCTATAACTTGCAAAAAAAGCAAAGAAGATGTAAACATTGGGTATTTCTAAACTCAGGACAAATTTTAGAAACTATTTAGCATGGTTGTTTTTTGGTGGTTGTAGATGTGTAACAGATTTTGGGGGTCAAAGTTAGAAAAAGTGTGTTTTTTTTCCATTTTTTCCTCATATTTTATAATATTTTTAATAGTAAATTATAAGATATAATGAAAATAATGGTATCTTTAGAAAGTCCATTTAGTGGCGAGAAAAACGGTATATAATATGTGTGGGTACAGTAAACGAGTAAGAGGAAAATTACAGCTAAACACAAACACCGCAGAAATGTAAAAATAGCCCTGGTCCTTAAGGGAAAGAAATTGAAAAATGGCCGTGTCCTTAAGGGGCTAAAAATGATACTACCTAGTATATTATCTGTCTGTCTGCCTGTCTCTGTATGTCTGTCTGTCTATCAAGAAATGTGAAAAATAACTTAATGCAGTATTTCCTTACCTAGTTATATCCACAGAATAAAAAGCACAAGTAGCCTATTCTAAGGGCAGTATTAGATCGCTTTAGAATGGGCCATGCCTTAATCACAGTGACACAGTAGAGACAAGTGATACAGAAAGAGGGCAGTGTTGGACAACTAAAACCTACTAGGTTGTGATCATTTCCCCCTGGCCTGTTTGACAGATTGACATTACGACAACATTCTAGAAAGTAAAACTGCTGTCAGAGAAAGCTACTCACATAAAGCACTAGTACATACAGTATTGTTCCCTTTTTCAGTCACCATTACAGACCAAACTTAGACAAATGCTTTGTAGAATTATTACATAAAAGCACCTACTGTATTCCCTGCTTTCCACTGCACATGATGTTTTGGCACAATATTATACGTATTTTATAATATCAATGTTTTAACCGGTTATTAATTATTTCCACATATTAAAGTTAACTGCCTAAATTAATTTAAGCAAACATAAATACAAAATACATTACTCAATAGAGAATTCTGTGCATGAATATTCAGTCAACTGCCTAACATTGGGGTCTCAGATCAATATCCTAGAACACTTAAAGGGACATTATACACTAATTTTTTCTTTGCATAAATGTTTTGTAGATGATCTATTTATATAGCCCATAAAGTTTTTTTTTTTTAAATAAATGCATAGTTTTGCTTATTTTTAAATAACATTGCTCTGATTTTCAGACTCCTAACCAAGCCCCAAAGGTTTATGTGAATACCGTCAGCTACCTTCTCCAGCTTGCTCCTGTTTGTTTAAAGGGTCTTTTCATATGCAAAAGAAGGGGGAGGGGGGGAGTGTCTTATTTGCCACTTGCAGTGGGCTTTCCAGCAGCCTTTTCAACAGAGCTAAACTGACAGCTTCTAAGTAAGTTTTTAAACAGTTTTATACTGGATTTTTATATCAGTATCTGTGAATCTTATTCTTTATAGTAGTGTCTATTACATGCAGTTATATGAAAATGAGTGTATACTGTCCATTTAAAGCCATGATTCAGACAGGGCATGCAATTTTAAACAACTTTTCAATTTGCTTTGTCCTCTTGGTGTCCTTAGTTTAAAAGCATACCTAGGTAGGCTCAGAAGCAGCAATGAACTACTGAGAGCTAGCTGCTGATTTGGTGCTGAATATATATATATATGCTTCTTGTCAGTGGCTCACAAGATGTGTTCAGCTAGCTCCCAGTAGTGTTTGCTGCACTGGATCTGTCTTTAACCCATGCAAATGAGTTAAACACTTAGTTGAATGCATAGTTATATGGAAGCAATAGTTCAATAATAAAATGTTCTAATACTTTACATCATTTGTATGCTTTTCTGTCTATTTAAGTGTCTGTAACATAACTGCTATTTATGTAATTCCTGGCAAAAATAACTGTAAAATATTATGTAATTGTCTGTATAATACATTATGTGTGTCACTGAAAAACTTCTCATACAAGCAAACCTCATTGTACAGCTGATCAATTGAAATCGCATTATCACACTAAATTAACGATTATTAATATAGCGTCAGACGCCACCATCTATTGTGCAATTTATTACTCTTTAACGTATCGCCTAAAGGTAATTACACGGTAGATATGTCGAATCACAGCAGCTATCAGCTTTAGATAATCAACCCAAGGGGACAATCCTTCAGCTTTGTAATTACAGTAAATGACTCTAGGTCACACAAAGCATTCCAGCAATTCATTTGCACTGGTTTTATTACTATGTATAAACATTGTTATTATTGCACAAATTAATATTACATATTAGAATTATATATATATATATATATATATATATGTATAAAATATAAAGAGATGATAACAACCATTTAGAAAAAAATTTTTATCTACCAAAATACCCCTAGACTTAAATTGGGTGTTTGGATCAGCAATTTCATTTTGATCTATCAAATAACTGAAGGACACAGTAATATTTCAGTAGTGAAATGAGGTTTGTTGGAATAACAGAAAATGTACAATATGCATCCAAACGAAATTAGACAGGTGCATAAATTTGGGACCCCAACAGAAATATCACATCAATATTTAGTAGAGCCTCCTCTAGCAGAAATAAAAGCCTCTAGACACTTCCTGTAGCCTGTAATGAGTGTCTGGATTCTGGATGAAGGTATCTTTTATTGAGATTATTGGTGAACAAACAACGGAAGAATAACATAACAAGTAATATACATGAACAGTTATGAATGTCTCTTTTCGGTTGCTATAGATATATAACAAAAATGGCTAACAAAACCAATATAAAAAGTTTGTACATTACAAAGTTAACAGTTATTTGAGAACCTCATTTTGTTGTGTATAAATAATAGCATTTAGAAGTGGCTAATGCAATGCTTACTTATGAACCAACTGATATAGGAGAGAAAAGAAATACTCTGAGTATGATAACCACAGAAATTAATTAGATTATCAGCAGGTAAACAACGCTTAAGATCTAAGTTGTAGGGGGGGGGGGGGGCGAGAATGGCGCTATACAATATAAGGCAGCTTTGAAACGGCCAACAAAACCTGTCTTTTTATACAGCACATCTGCAGTATGTCCCCGATACACACCATCCTCCACAGCGGAGAAGATCTCAGCGCCATAGGAGAAAAGACCGCAAGGTCCGCGAATAATGCGTCCGCAACGGAACTCGAATACCTGCTATATCCACAGCCAGGTAAACACTAACACACAGCGCACTACATATTGCATCGTTTTGCTGGATAGCAACTTAAAAGTGCCCTGGGAAGTGGAATAGGGAACAGGCAAGACCCTGAGTTAACGGCACAAAAACACGCACTACACCAACAGGCAAAAATTTAAACAACAAGTGTCTAAGGGGATTTCCCCACACCCAAAAACACATAACTTACGGCATACTAGAATCAACACTGGATACTGCTCCCAAAACCTGAGAGGACACTTTTCCTACTGCCCATGCCTATAACAGAAGGCAATATACACCCTTATCTTTCCTTGCTATATAGGCCTAAAAGCACTATCAACAAAGCAGCTAAACCTCTAAACTACCCCACACTACAGTAACAGAGGAATAAAGCACAGGGTAACTACAACATAACAAATGCAGCTTTTATTCTGCACTACAGTGTTACAATGGCATCTAAAAAACAACCCAGAAGGGACAAGAGACCTAAAGCCAGCACTGCTGCAGCAGCCAAACTGAATACATATTTCAAGGCCCTGAGTACATCACAAAGCTCAGATACAGAACTAGAACCTGAAGATACAACCCCAATTCAGAGCTCCACAAACACCAACATAGAGGAAAATATTCCACTGACTAAAGCAAATATCCACTCCTTGCCTAACACAGGTTAGGCAAATTCTGCAGACACCAGTAAAATAGATTATAGTCCTGTGTGGGAGAAAAACCTAAACCTTTAGATAAGACTCTTGTCTCAAAGTCAGTAAGTGATACAGGTTAAAAATTGATTATCTTCTGTTGTTGATTTCTTAGTTCTTCTTCTTTGCTAGTTTCTGGCGGCTTGGATACCGCGCCACCTCCTTGGTCATCACAGGTGTCTTGATTCTTTGATCTCCAACTTCTTTGTCTCCATCCTTTGGTAACACAACGTTTTTTGGTCTTGCTCCCAAATCCAATGTTGAACGATTATGCGTCCTGATGGGAGTAGATGTACTTGTGGGGGTAATCTCTGGAGCATGTCTAGAATCATTGTCAGCATTGGTAGAGACAGTCACTGACCTCTCAAAGCTTGAAAAGGTCACTCTTTTAGGATTATTTTTGTTCTTGTATTCTTTATTTTTGTTATAATTTTTGTTCTTATTGCCTTATTTTTTAGCTTTTTGTTGGGTAACAGTCCAAGAATACACCACGGACAGTTCATAACCCTTAGTGTCTCTTTCATATTTCTTATATTTATTATCCGATAGTTCTGTGCTTACTTGGTCCAGTGTCTCTTCAAGTTGTTTTTGATATGTATCATAATTCACTTCAGTCTTGAACAAATCTGATTGTCTAGCTGTTTTATATCTTCCAATACAGCTTCCCTTTGTTTTGTTTTTAAGTGGATTAATTTCTGCATCAAGGTAATCGAACAATCCGACAATGAATCATTCCATTCAGTCATGAATTCTGGGTGTTCCTTATGGAAAGCAGGGAATTTTTTTATTCTGAGACCCCTTGGTATTTTTCTTTGCTTTACATACAATTCAAGGATCTCCACATCCCACCAGAGTTTCAGTTCTTTTATATGCACGTTCTCTTTTTTAGAAAATAATGTTCCCAAATCAGCTTTGCCTTTAACATTAAAATTAGAATCTGTAGCTGTGCTCTTAAATAAATTCGTAAATTTCTCCCTCCTACATGTGCCATCTAGGGACGCCATATTATCATAAGTGGATCCAAGAAGCATTTTCTGTTATATTTGACTTAAAGGAGATTCACAAATGTATTCACACAAACAAATTCTTATGTCTAAATATCTAAGTACCCTCCATAAATAATTGAATGTAACACAAGTAACCAAATGAATGTTTGTTAAAGAAACACTAGATATCCAAATGCTGTGTTCTTACTCTGCGTGTTACATGTGCTGTATATTAATCCACTTGATGTTACAGAGTTTCAAGTTTACATCACTCTCAATGCTGTATAGTACAAACTGCGCTCTCAGCCTGTCAGTGTAGGATATATTGTCCCAGCTACACAGAGTTCCGTAGTATGTATAATGAAACACAATGTGATCAGCTGTAAATTACAGCGTTTTACTCACAGATCCCAGGTGAAGTCTTGTTTACTTTGAAGGGCTGTTATGGTCGATAGCAATCCCGGTCCCAAGCTCCGAAATGCTTCAGGGCTCTCCAATAACCCTATTCCAATCCAGAACATCCAGCAAGCACAGGTTAGGCAAATTCGGCAGACACCAGTATTTGAAGAAGACTTCAACACTCAAAATACTCAAGGAAGGCTTAACTGAAGTCAAAAAAGACTTATCAGACCTTGGAGAAAGGATTGAATATATTGAAGAACAAACTACAGACATTACCAACACAATGAAGGATCACTCTAAATGCCTTTCCACCCAAAATGTTCAAATTCAACATCTTAAAAACCAATTAGAAGACTTGGACAATAGAGGGAGGTGGCAGAATCTGCGAATCAGGGGTATACCTGAAAGCATAACAACAGAACTCATTCCACAATACTTGCAGAGGCTCTTCCAATTCCTAACAGAATATTCTTCCTCACCTCCCTACCAATTAGATTGAGCACATAGGGCCCTTAGGCCCAAGCCACGAGAATCAGAGCCACCACGAGATATAATACTAAAATGTCACAAATATCAAGACCAAGAACTCATCGCACAAACTGCAAGAAAAACCTCACCAATATCCTTTGAATGACGACGTCTACACATCTATGCTGACCTGAGTCCAATGACACTCACTAACAGAAAAGAAGCATGGTTCTTAACAGAACATCTACGCAAACATAAGATCCCATATAGATGGGGATTTCCATTTAGTATAAAAGTCAATATGGATAACAAAATCACCACCTATAAAACCACAGAAGACTTAGAAGAAGTTTGTAGATCCCTCGACATACCACTTCCCTCCCTGCCACATTTACATAAAAAGGCCATGCAGCAAGGGAGCAAGCAAGATCACCTTCCACAACCTCAGCGGTGACACTGGCAGAAAATCAATACAAAGCGCCAGAGAAATTTGCCTTCTACCACCCTTAGCACTACAGGAACCCTTGAAACAACCTAAATCTCTTGGTGGATAGGAAAGACTTAAATCCAAGAAGATTGTATACCTCAGATATACAAGAAAACCAAGTATCCTTTTCTTTGTTATGAGATATTACTTTATATATCTCAAAGTCTCAAGACTTTTTTCTGTTAGACTGACCACTAAAGGTTTCACTATTAATATATTAAAAAAAAAATAAAAAAATATTAACTTTTATATGAATATGTATCATCAACTATACTCATATGCTGATCATGGGGGGAGGAGTTAGCATCCGCACGCAGGAGCGTAGCTTGTTCTAGTTGGCGCTTCTTGCCTGCATGCACCGCTCGTCTGCTTCCTTGGCGTGGGTTTCAAATGCCCGGAACCTGTATCAAACAGGAGAGTGACGACTGGAATATCTACAACCCGGAGCGCAATCCCCCATACAGCCGATTCCATTTAGGCTGTATGCGCTTAACGATTTTTTTCAGTGCTGGACTTACCACGCATTGTGCACTGAATTGCCCTACCTTTTAAAAACAACTGTGAGCTGCACAAGGCGTGTGTACCTGTGTACCCTTGAATCTTCAAGAGGTGTTTGTAGGAGACTGAGTGGTTGGAAAGGGAGCTGCTTGCTTGTATATACTGTCTTATACTTGTGTAAAGAAGAGGTAAGCTCTTAAACTGATCTACTAGTTTGGGAGTGTGGGTAAGGTTTTCTGACACATGCCCCCTCATGATTTGGATTGGGGTAGCACGGTCCATCGGTTATCCAGTCCCTGTACCCACATTTGCCAAACCAATATATTAAAAAGAGGAAACTGGCTTAATCCCAGTGAACAAACCAGTTTAATTTAGGTGAAGACTTCACTAACGGAACACACAGGGTGTTAGTCTATTGGACTTTAATTTCACTCCTGGAAACCAGTGGTGACAACTTGGCTTGGTATCTTCATTTTTGGGAGGTCGCTTATACCATTTGGCTCAGCATGGATAGATTAAGTCCTACAAACTTGGTATACTAGTCTGGGAGTGTGGAACTGGCTCATAGTTCTGTTTGGGCCCTCCTTTCTTTCACCCTATGTGTGCCAGACTGGAGGAAAGTTTGCTTTTGGGACATCTCTTTATATTTCCGTAACTTTTAATAATTCCCAGTGAAGCCACCAAGTTTTAGGTGAAGGCTCACACTCCCAAAACAAGTCTGCATCCATTATTTGGAATTGACTATTTAGATTCAAGGTTACTTTGGATTTTTTCCTTCCCTGTGGTCTCCTATTTAATCTACTCCACTGAGATACAAGGGAAGATAAAGGGACTTTCTTCTGTGTTCTCTAAAAATACAAAAAACATTTTTCTCAAAAGCTAAGATATGGACAATTGCATATTATTCTGTATCTGTTATACATGTTCTAGAGCTAAATAAGTGTTGTTACCTCTATAGGTTCTCTCTGCATTTTAGAGTTATATTTGAGAAATATACTACAACTATATACTGCAGAGTCATAATATGTTCCACGAATGATTAGAATTTTCTTTTTGGCCCTAGTTTTCCTCATGACTCATAAGTCCTGGGGAAATTAATTATCATACCTGATACTTATATTTTTACTTTGGGTCCAATCTGTTTCTGTGCCTAACTGTACAGGTATAAAAACCATTGCTTGTAAACTCTTCATTGATAACTTCAATGCCATATTGAAAAACATTATTTTCTCTTGTGTCTGACACAACTTTAATCTTTAGGCCACATAGACCTCACTTTATATATTTCTTTTTCTCTTTTTTTCTCAATTTTTATTTTTTTTATTTAAAAAAAAAAAAAAAAGATTAGCCTGTTAAACAAGTGTTACTTTATTTTACTTTAGATTTACCTTACTTTATCACTTTATCGTTTATATAGCTACACTTACACAGTCACACTTTATTCACATATCTCCCCTTTTTCTATTTAGGGAAGACTATATATTCCACTTTAGTATTTTATTTTCACTTTTATTTATTTTTCTCACTTTATTGAGAGATTTCTCTCACCCATCTCGCAGACTAGGGTGAAATCTTCAATTATGGCCTCTAAGCAGAGAGAAAAAAGAACTAAAAATGACACCGAGATTCTGGTAGAGGTTCACCCAGACACAGTAAATGTCTCCCTTCAACCACTGAACATGCTGACAGTTTACTATTGGTTAAAAATATTTCTGAGTCACCATTTCCTCAATTTGAGTCTCTTAAAGGGACATTATACACTCATTTTTTCTTTGCATAAATGTTTTGTAGATGATCTATTTATATAGCCCATAAAGTTGTTTTTTTAAATAAATGTATAGTTTTGCTTATTTTTAAATAACATTGCTCTGATTTTCAGACTCCTAACCAAGCCCCAAAGAATTATGTGAATACCATCAGCTACCTTCTCCAGCTTGCTCCTGTTTGTGTAAAGGGTCTTTTCATATGCAAAAGAAGGGGGAGGGGGGAGTGTCTTATTTGCCACTTGCAGTGGGCTTTCCAGCTGCTTTTTCAACAGAGTCAAACTGACAGCTTCTAAGTAAGTTTTTAAACAGTTTTATACTGGATTTTTATATCAGTATCTGTGCATCTTATTCTTCATAGTAGTGTCTATTACATGCAGTTATATGAAAATGAGTGTATACTGTTCCTTTAAACAGGAGATCAACAATGATATTTCCTCCTTAAGAAATAAAGTTAGAGAGTACTCAAGCAGGGTACATAAAGTAGAACAGAGAGTATCTGACCTAGAAGATGTCTGTGAAGCTTATAGGTTAAAAGCAGAAAATAATCGAAAGGAATTACATAAAATTCAGTTGAAAATTTAATATTTTGCAGAAGCAGAAGAAATAATATCAGAATCATTGGGGTTCCTGAAGTTAAAAAATATGAGGACCTTGCTAAATTAGTTTCAACCACACTTCCATCTCTATTATATGTATCATCTTCTCCCCCCCCCCCCCAATCATTGTAGAAAGGGCACATAGAATAGAAAAGAATTTTAATAACTCAGATGGCACGGTGAAACCTATACCCATCATAGCTAAGCTACTGAAATTTCAAGACAAGGTACTTTTGTTACAATATCGCAAGCTTCAAACATTATACTTAGAGGAGAGTAAAATTATGATTTTTCAAGATCTTTCCTATGAAATCCTCAGTAAGAGGAAAGTATTAGCCCCCATCTGTGGTAAGATGAAAAAGGAAGGTCTCAGAGCATTGAGTGATCTACCCGGCTAGGGTTATTGAGGAAAATGAAACTCACATTTTTCAGAGCCTTCAGGATGCAGAACAGTTTTTAATATAAATAAATACATTTTTGGGAACCTCTTTATGGGTTTAGCAAATTAATTTTTGCTAACTTCTTGGAACGTAGGGGGTATGACCTCCCCTATAAAAGCATGAATAAGGGGCTGTGACCCTGAAACATCACTGTTTTTCTCTAATAAATTGCTTTAAATAATTTATTTGGAGTGCCATGGACTGACTATATTCTCATATTCCTTTGGGGACTTGGCAGTGTCCCTGGTTTACACGAGCACCCGGTCTTATAATTGTGCTGTACTCACTCTTTATCATTTGGACCTCCCCTATTAAAGGTAAGGCTATTATTCATCATCTCAAAAAAATACATACAATATTGCAAGAAACTCATTTATCCTTAGAGGAAGCAGTAAAGCTCAAGACTCCATGGGTTTAGGAGGTATTTGTGTCTACTTCCACTGCTAGGAAGAAGGGGGTAGCTATTTTATTTGCTAAGAATTTTAAATACAAAGTTTTGTATTCTTTTATTGACTCAGAAAGGAGATATATTATTTTGAAGATAAAAACAACTAGTGGTATATATACTCTTTGCAATGTATACGCTCCTCATTATCTAGATCCAATATTCTGAGATTCTATTCAGATCCAATTGCTAAATATTATAGAAGGGCACCTCATTTTGGGAGGAGACTTCAATATGGCACCTCAATATTCTTTAAACAGGTTAAGACATAATAAAGTTAAGACAAATAGAGACAAATTAGGAGTATAAGCAGTTTAAGAAACCTTTCTCTAATCTAGGAGTTGGTGATATTTGGAGAGCGCAAAATCCTAATACCCAAGGCTTCACTTGTATGTCTAAAAGGCATAATTCACTATCCAGAATAGATTTATTTTTGGCCAGTAACAGTCTAATAAAAATTGGAATTAAGGCCTCTTTTTTCTCCTTCCTCCTCTCAGACCATGGCCCTATCTTACTAAGCATTCCTTGTAATAATTTTAACTCCTTTTTTCGTCATTTCCGCTTTCCCATAAATTTATCTAAAGATTTGAAATTCAAAAATTTCCTTATTAGTAAATGGGAAGATTATCTTTTCTTTAATAAAGACTACTTAGATAGACCTGAGATTTTCTGGCAAACGGCTAAATCAGTACAGACTGGTGATATCTCCTACATGGCTAAGCTGAGAGAAAAAAAAAAAAAAAAGAAAAACTGGGATACCTATGCCTAAGCCAAAAAAGAAAATGATACAATACAATATATTCTACCACCCAAAAGGAGCTCAATTTACAGGCCAAATATTATAGACATGGCAATAAATCTGGTAAACTCTTGGCCAGAACTTATTCCAGTTCTAGTGGTATATATTGAAGCTATTCACAAGGAAGATACATTATAGAAAAATTCACAAGACATTTTATCGCTTTTTTCTTCATATTATGCAGATTTATATTCACTTAGAACTGTGAATTTAGACAACAGAGAAAGATTCTGGGGGGAAATCAAAAATCCAGTTATTCCGACCCAATTTTTATCTTTAATTAACGCCCCAATTTCAGATAAAGAAATTCTGGACACCATAGATGCAATTTATTTAAACAAAATGCCTGGGCCGGATATTTTGCCTAACAAATTTTATAAGATCTTGAAATCAAATATTACCCCTTACTTGAAAAATCTTTATAATATATATTTAATTGATGAGGAGCCTTGTTCGACTGCCTTCTCTGCGTCCTGGACCACACTGATCTTGAAAAGTGGGAAAGACCCGAAAGATATGAGTTCATATAAGCCAATTGCACTTCTTAATTCAGATTACTAAATTCTAACATCGATTTTGGCCAATAGACTTCAAACCCCTTTAAATCAGGTGATTAATTCAGATCAAGTAGGATTTTTGAAGGGCAGAAATTGTTCAGCAAAAATTAGAGAATTGTTTCTCATTATAGACTATCTTAATACCAAGGATCTAACAGAAAGGCCTGGTCTGGAAGATCCCGCTGTTATCTCCTTGGACGCAGAGAAGGCGTTCGACTCGGTTCAACATGATCATATATTTTTTTCAATGGATAAATTTGGTGCAATTTGTTAAAAAATATTTCCATTAAACCTAAAACATCTCTTTTGATTAATGGTCAACTAACTCAGAATATATGGCTTGATCAAGGCACGCCTCAAGGATGCCCGCTTTCACCTCTTTTATTCATTATTGCCATAGAATCACTCGCTATTTTTATACGCCAATATTTAGATGGTATCACCATAAATAAAAAAGTAGTCAAAGTTGCATTATATGCTGACAATCTTTTAGTTTACATTTCTAACCCGGCCAAAAATATTCCACACCTTATACAAATTATTGACATGTTTAATACATTATCAGGCTATAGGGTTAACACAACTAAATCAGACATTTTCTGGTTAAGAAAAAACTCTTCCTTCTTTTTCTAACCCCTTTAAAACTGCAACCATCTCTTTTAAATATCTAGGGATATCTATTTCACTAGTCTCAAAGGACTAGTATAATTTAAATATCATTCCTCTACTGACTAAAATTGAGGATTTGAAATGATGGCATCATTTTCCATTATCTATTTCTGGGCGAATATCTCTTTAAAATTATTTCCTTTCCTAGGATCCTTTATATAATACAAAATATCCTTATTTTTCTCAGAAGGAAAGATCTTCAAACTTTGCAATTGGCTATGCTACATTTCATTTGGCAGGGGAGAAAACCTAGAATAGCTTTAAAGAAACTGTTTCTACCCAAAAAATATGGTGGCTTTGCTTTGCCAGACCTCCACCTATATAGCCTCATCTCTTTGGGGAAAGTTGTGATAGGATGGTTAGCACATTCAGATTATTTATCACCTCTAGACCTAGAAACAAATATAATACATCATTATTCACTGAACTCACTCCCTTACTGTCATCCAAAGTTTTTTCCTAAAAACTTGAAAAAAAATCAACTTGCATTTATAATATTTTATTGGCGTGGCGAAAGATTTGTCTTTTCTTAGGCCTCAACCATAATATTTCCAAACATAAAAATATAAAAAATAACCCAGAGTTTATTCCAGACATACAATCCCAGATTTTTGACAATTGAGCATCTTTAGGGCTAAATAAATCAATTCAATGTATCTGCACACATACTATGAGCGTAAGTACTTTTTCAGATTTGAAAGAAAAGGTTTAGCTTGAAAATCATGACTTTTTTTGCTTATCTCTAATTAAGGCATTACATCAATAAAATTACATTTTTAAATGGCTGGGATTGGAACTGGGATAAATTGGACTCTTGGATTAATATGGCTAGCAAGGGTTTCACCTCTATCCACCATGGTACCGACTCCTCTCCTCAATAAGAGGAGATTCTAATCTTAATTACATCTCCTCAAAGTGGGAATTTCTTTCTCGTGATATAGATGAAGATACCATTAAAACCTCAATTAAGGAAGTACACACCTCTATCTTATCTTCAACATGGCGAGAATCTCACCTAAAATAGCTATATATGTCTTATTACACGCCCATCAAGGAATATAAATGGCATAACACTAGTTTTAATAGATGCCCTAAGTGCTATCTTATAGGTGCTGACTTCGTACACATGATCTGGAACTGTCTTAAAATAAATCAACTCTGATTAAAATTAGAATATTGGATTCAAAATAAAATGAATTTGCTAGAGTTTAAATTCCATATAGTTCAGATTTTATTCCTATCTTCCAGCCAAAAATCCGTAGATGAAAACAAATTCATTAATTCTATGATTTTAGCAAAAAGAAGTCTTATCTTTCATAAATGGAAGGAGAAGCGAATACCCAAACTTTTAAAAGTTATAGAAACAATGTATAATTGAACAAAGAGATATAGACACAAATGTTGAATCACAAATCTCCTTTTTCTTTAAGAAATGGTCTATTTTTATTAAAGCCCTCTCTGAACAAGAAGTAGATATAATGATACATCCCTTTAAGAACTCAGACTTGGTACTCTTGGGGGTATGGTAAAATATAAAATGACGGTAGGTTAGGGTAAGGGTCACGGTGGGGATTTTACATTTTTTTTTCTGTTTGTTTTATTTTTGTTGTCAGGATCTGATTGTATGTTTTTTATTAATATAAACAGGCAGACTACTATGTATCAATATTTAGCCATTGTTAATATAAAAGTATAAAAGAAGGGTATAATTGTTATATAGAAATGTATTGATTTTTTTGTTTTTATCAACTAGAGGATTTATTCCTCAATTGATCTCTTCTTTTCCTTTGTAATCTGCCTATTCTATAAAAAAAATATTATAAAAAAAAAAACTATACTCATATGCTTATACATCACAACTATGAGTATTAACATACTCCCCTTTTAACTTACCCCCCTTACACAGATATATACCTTCCCACAACACTTCCACGACAGGCACGCATATTACATCACCACATCTACACTCCTCAGTTTTACTCACTCAGTACTTAATTACCCCCAAAAACCAAGAAACACTACTAATTGGCTGTAAAATTTTCACATTTGTTAATGTTTTTATGTTCTTGTTGAAAAGTTTTAATGTTCATATTGTCGGTATCAATGGTATCAAGCTTCATACCTTTATATACAGAAAACAACTGTTTTTGCGGATATACTGAATCTAGAAGTTTCAAAGAGTGTTATGCTAACTTCTGAATTTAAGTGTCTACAGTTTAACGGGGCTGGTGGGAACCTATCCCTTGATCTCAACGTACCAAACCACACTTCACTCCCCTCAAAAGCATCCCAAACCCACAATAGATAAAACATGGCACTAAGTCAGTTTAAATGCTTTATGCAGAATTGTAGAGGCATTAAATCCCCTACCAAGAGGTTGATCGCACTAAACCACTTCCGAAAGTTAAAAAGGAGATGTAAGATTTGTCCAAGAAACCCACTTCACAAAAGAAAACCCTCCCAAATTTTCCTCCCACGAGTATCCTACAGGTTATTTTGACTCCCACCCTAGGAAAAAAATTCTAGGAGTAGAATTCATCTTCCATAAAAACATCCAATTCCATCTAACTAATATGAAGACCCAGAGGGGAGGATCCTCATACTCATATGGCTCCTATTTAACACATAGGTAATACTAGCTTGTATCTACACCCCCAGCACCATGCAAAACAGGTTCATCAGGAAGGCTAAGAAAAAAATTCTCGAACTCAGATCAGGAATACTGATTATTGGAGACTTGAACATGACTCTCAATCCGCAAGTAGATAGTTCCTCAGCCAAAATGATTCGAAACACATACAACTGCCCTAACATACTAGATAGTTTTAGAAACAACACAGTAGTAGATATTTGCAGACTACAACATCCACGATATCAAGACTATACATACTACTCGCATACCCCAAAATCATTCTCAAGAATAGACTACTTTCTAATTGATCATAACCAGATAACACTAGCTTCTCATACATAAATTATCCCAGCAGTATGGTCAGACCACGCAACAGTTTGTCTAGAACTTGACTGGCCAAATAAAACTCAGAGACAGGCATTTTGGAAACTAGAAGATTCAATGCTACATGACTCCAAAACATCAAAAGAAATTAGGTAAACCATTGAGGAATACTTCTGCCATAACACACACTCGGTCAATAACATAGGAACACTTTGGGAAGCGTATAAAGCTGTGATTCGAGGTAGCTTTATACAACAAAGCACAGAGGTTAGCAGAGCTCGCAATCAATAATATAACACTCTAACACAAGAATTTAAAATAGCTGAAGAACTACGTAAGCAAAACCCAAACAATATTAATTCCTTAAATAAGCTAACTGAAAATAGGACTGCACTAAACAACCACCTCCAACTAGAAGCCCATAAAAAAAGCACTCTTTTTAAAAAAAACTATACTTCCATGGAGGGAATAGAGCAGGCCCACTCTTAGCTAAAGCCTTGTGGAAAAAAACCCTCTGTAAATAACATTTACAATATAAAAGACAGCACCGGAAATATAATTCACGAAAGCCCCAAAATAGCTATAAAGTCTTTAGAAACTACTACGACCACATATATAACTTATCAAATACACTAACGACCCCCCACAAGTCAGATATATTACCATACCTAGACACAATAGAACTGCCTAACACTTACAGAACAACAAAAACAGAAATTAGATGAAACAATTACTGCCCAAGATATTCTAAAAGCCATACAAAATCCCGGGACCAGACAGTCTTACTAACAAATATTATGAGACTTTTAGCGACATACTCATCCACCCACTATTGTCCTAATTCCAAACACTAGATAAGTAGGAGCAATTCACAACAACAAAAGAAGAGCATATTTCGGTCATCCCTAAAATCGGTAAACCACTTGACTCACCCAGTAACTATAGACCGATTTCACTAATTTCACTTAGCTTCACGTATTAACCATATTTTACTATCCCTGGTCGACACAGACCAAGTGGGTTTTGTGCCAGGCAGAGAAGCAAGGGACAATATCATCAGGGACCTTCAATTAATGGAATACTCCAAAACAAACTAAATCAAAACTATTTTCCTTTCAACCGATGCCGAAAAGGCCTTTGACTGCCTTAACTGGTCATTCCTATTCTCCACCCTACAAAAATTTGGCTTTAGAAAAACAGTTATAAATAGAATCAAAACCCTACACCACACCCCGGCTGCCAAGGTTAGGATAAATGGAGTATTATCAGATAGCTTCCAGATAGGTAACGGAACAAGACAGGGCTGCCCCCTATCCCCCCTACTTTTCGTCCTGAGCATGGAGACACTGGCTACCTGAATACAACAAAATAAAAACATTAAGGGGATACCCCTAGTGAATAACAACTACAAAGTCTCTTTATATGCAGACGACATCCCGCACTCCTCCTTACCAGCGGTCACATAGGAGTTTAAAACATTCGGTGCACTTTCATAATTCTCTATAAATTACTCCAAATAAGAACTAAAAAATAACAAAACAGAGGGAGGTGATCCCATAATTGCTGGAAAAGGCAAAAGTTCTAATGTCTCCCAGCTGACCTTGTTGTCTATATTATAGAAAGAGGTAACTGGCTGGGAGTGTGCTTAGAGCATATTACAACATTTAAATCAAAGAAAAAAAACCTTTTGTGAGAATAAGGAAAAGTATGCTCTTTCTACACATAAAGTATATATTTTTCCCCTTAAAATTTAACTTTTACTAGTATTAATTAAAAAAAGGCAGCAGAAATATAAGTATCTGGCGTGCCAGAAAAATAGTTAAAAACACAACTGTGTAACTGTGACTTGTATAAAGTACTTCAATGTTGCTGATTTTAAGTTGTTTATCACATATGAGGAGGAGGGGAAAAAAATCAATGATATTAGGTAAATGTAAGAGCCTCTATTTAGGAACTGTGCCCTGTATTGCCCTATATTAGGGTAGATAAGCCACTTTTTTACACTAAATAAGCTATAAATCCCTTCCCCATTCTTCCCACAATATGTCCCAAATATTACAACAAATGTTACAACAACAAATAAAAATATCAATTGGTAGATAGTCTAAAATTAACAGAGTGCAGTTAAAATAAACACAAAGCCCCTGACGCGGTCGCCTTTCACTTATATGCATCCTCAGAGGGGGTCTGGCGCGCCGTTTGACTCAAGCTCTTATGGGGTTACTAAACCCTCCTACCGTGCTTCAGATTGGTTCATTGCATGGAGCAGGAATGTGAGCTATTGGTACATCGAGCTGTCAATACAGATCAGTTAATTGAATGAAAGCAACTTAACTCTGTGTGTGTATAAGATACAGGGTTGGACGTTTGTGCACACTTCAACAAAATGTGTTATAAAGGGTTTTTATTGATTGGAATTGGTAGGGAAATGTGTAGATTTTCTGTGTTCTTTCTTGAAAGTCAATAACTAGAAGTAATGACTGCGCATCATGTTTTATAATAAAGGGCATAAATATGTATAACCCATGTCGGGGTTCGTGCAGAAAAATATTGCTTTTTATGTAGTGAGGTACATGCTTATTATATGTTGAAGTAAAAGTAGGTCATGCTGATCATGCTATTGGTACATAGTCTTTTGCATGAACTTTGAAACTATGTCTGCACAAATTCCCAACTCTGTATCTTATATGGTGCACACTAAGTTTGTTTTCATTTAATTAACTGATCTGTATTAACAGTTCAATGTACTAATAGCATAATCATGATCCACTTTTACCTTATCCTATAAAAAGCATGCACCTCACTACATAAAAAGCTATATGTTTTCTGCATGAACCCCGACAAGGGTTATAAATATTTATGTCCTCTATCATAACATACTGATGCACAGTCATTACTTTAAGTCATTAGCTTTCGAAAAAGAACATAGAGAATCTACACATCTCTCTATAAATCCCAACTAAATTAAAATCTTATTTAACACAATTTGTTGAAGTGTGCACAAACCTCCAACCCTATATCCTATACGGCACACACAGAGTTAAGTTGTTTTTATTCAATCAACTGATCTGCATTGACAGCTCAATGTACCAATAGCTCACATTCCTGCCTCATGTATAAGTAATACATTTTGTCAATGTGTGCACAAACCTTTAACTATGTATTTTATACGGCGCACACAGAGTTAAGCTGTTTTCATCCAATTAACTGATTTGTATTGACAGTTTAATGTACCAACAGCAGGATCAACACAATTTAATTTTACTTTATTACACAAAAAGCAATATTCTTTAAGCTATTTATTAGTAAATATACACACAATGTAGTGCTATACTCTCAGCATAATCTACTGTTACCTTATTACACAAAAAGCAATATTCTTTAAGCTATTTATTAGCAAATATACACACAATGCAGTGCTATACTCTCAGCATAATCTACTGTTACCTCATTACATAAAAAGCAATAGTCTTTTACATGAACTCTGAAATAATGTGTGCACAAATTTCCAACTCTGTAGATTATATGGCGCACACAGAGTTCAGTTTGTTTTCATTTAATTAACTGATCTGTACTAACAGCTCAATGTACCAATACCATGGTCAGCATGATCTACTTTTACCTCAACATATAATAAGCATGTACCTCACTACATAAAAAGCAACATTTTTCTGCATGAACCCCGACATGGGTTATAAATATTTATGCCCTTTATTATAACACACTGATGCACAGTCATTACTTTCGAGAAAGAAAACAGAAAATCTACACAATTCCCTACCAATTCGTATCAATAAAAACCCTTTATAACACATTTTGTTGAAGTGTGCACAAACCTCCAACTCTGTATCTTATACGGCGCACACAGAGTTAAATGCTTTCATTCAATTAACTGATCTGTATTGACAGCTCAATGTACCAATAGCTCACATTCCTGCTCCATGCAATGAACCAATCTGAAGCACGGTAGGAGGGTTTAGTAACCCCATAAGAGCTTGAGTCAAACAGCGCGCCAGACCCCCTCTGAGGAAGCGTATAAGTGAAACGCGACCGCGTCAGGGGCTTTGTGTTTATTTTAACTGCACTCTGTTAATTTTAGACTATCTACCAATTGATATTTTTTATTTGTTGTTGTAACATTCGGGACATATTGTGGGAAGGATGGGGAAGGGATTTATAGCTTATTTAGTGTAAAAAAAGTGGCTTATCTACCCTAATATAGGGCAATACAGGACACAGTTCCTAAATAGAGGCTCTTACATTTACCTAATATCATTGATTTTTCCCCTCCTCCTCATATGTGATAAACAACTTAAAATCAGCAACATTGAAGTACTTTATACAAGTCAAAGTTACAGAGTTGTGTTTTTAACTATTTTTCTGGCACGCCAGATACTTCTATTTCTGCTGCCTTTTTTTAATTAATACTAGTAAAAATTAAATATTAAGTGGAAACATATATACTTTATGTGTAGAAAGAGCATACTTTTCCCTATTCTCTCAATAGGGTTTTTTTCTCAGAACTAATACATATTAACCTCCCCAAAACAGAACTTTATGGAAACGTGCCCATACAAACTCAAAACACTGAAATACCTAGGCATCCACCTTACTCCTAATCATAGACAACTTTTTAACTCAAATTACTTTTCCCTATATAACTATAACCAAATAGACCTAGAATCCTGGTCAACACGCTCCTTTTCCTGGTGGGGAATGATCCAGACAATAAAAATGACAACACTTCCAAGAATCCTACATGTAATGCAAGCAGTCCCTATAACTATTCCCACATCCTTCCTTAAAAAATGGCAAAGTCAACTGAATTGATATATGGGGATCAACAAAGCCCAGAATTAACAAAAAACAAATTATATAGACCCCAAAAAGACAGAGGATTAGGTCTTCCATGTTTAGAAACATATTACAAGGTGATATGTCTTCAGAGAATACTTGACTGGCATACGAACACGCTAACAAAAGCCTGGATAACAATAGATTATCACATCCTTAGGACTCCAAATTCAGGAGTACTATGTTGAATCCCCAAAACACATAGACTAGAGGAGGCAAATCTGTATCCCCTTTATACAAACATATTCTCCGTCTGGGACAAGATCCAAAAAAATCAACCACACATCACTACTCCTAAAATTAAATCCCGCTATCTCCAATATCCCCAAATGCAGAATTCTTAGGCGGACTAGAATATGCTAATATTCTACAAACACAATGCAAAATAGGATATACAGTCCCTATCAATAAACTATTTGATGGCCAAAAGACTAAAACAGAGATACGAATTAACAAGCCTTATCAATGGAACCTTTTCAAAATGGCTAAAGCATAGACAATTGCAACACCTTTTAAACACATCCATACACAAACAAGACTGGAATAGACCCCCAACGCAATTTAGGATACTATGCCTAACTCAAGGAAAACTTAGACACTCGTTATTGGTAGCGAAATCAGTACTAACATCGGAAAGCAGCTTTAAATTACAGACGTTTACACATAAATGGCAATTAGAGCTAGACACTGCATTAGTTAAACAGACGTGGAATTGCATCTTCCAGCTAACCAAAAAATCATCCACATCCACGAAAATCCAGGAGCTTAACTATAAAGTACTGTCAGGGTTTTTCCCTGTTTTGTTTGCCATGTGCTGCTGGCAGCCATTTTACTCACCTCTCTTCCTGACTATGGTGCATTGTGGGGGATGCTGCTCATTTCCTGCACTTCCTTTTATGGCCAGACTGGTGTGCATCATCCATGTGAGACAGGATGCAGTCTCAGAATTGTGATGTCATCACTTATTATTTAAAGGGCCTCTGTTCAGTATGCTTTGCCTTTGCGTTGTCTCAGACCTGTTTGTAAAAGTGCCTGTGTATTACCTGGCTGCCTGACGTCCTTCCTGGTTCCTGATCCCTAGCTTGTTCCTGACTCTGCTGGTTTCCTTGTTCCTGATTCCGGCTCGTCTGACTATTCGCTTTGGCTCCTGACTCGGCTCGTCTGACTACCAGCTCTGGTTTTGACTCCTTGTTTGTTATTTGACTTGTGGACTTTTTATTATGTTTTGCTATTAATAAAGGTGTGATTATTTTTGCACTTCTCGTCTGATTCCTGGCACCCTGACAATAGGTGGGCAAAAATAACCAATGTAAGTTCTACAGGAGCCTATGGGAACCAAAACAATTAACAAAACAGGTGTGCAAAGCAGAGTCGACGCTTATTATTCCAGCTGAGCTGGTTGGATTTTCTGGCGTAGGCTTCACCTGCAGACAACACCATAAGTAGAGCACCGCAAGAGGAACTTTGTTTTTGGTGACAGCAGTCAGAGATCTCCATGTTGAATATCAAGTTGCAGTAAATTCAAGTGTTTGAAGCACTTTTAATTAGGAGTTTCAAAAGACCCTTTTTAAACAAATGTTTTATTGCACCTTTTGAAAGCTAGTATTTTTCTTTATTAAATATTTAAGGAGTATTTGGGAAAGAAATCTTGGGCTTAGTGGTGTGTGGGATGTCATGGAGGAGGGTTTGAGAAAATAATTCTGATGGCTGTTGGTCGAGAAGAGTTTATTGAGGCAGGATTTGCTTGGAGCAGTGAGATATAGGTCATGTGGAGGATGCAGATAGGTGGATGGGTTGGCACCCTTTAGGTGCAGTTCTGGGTTCATTTTTAGGTCTTAGGTGCAAGGTACATAATGGAATTTATTGAAGCATGTTTTCTATTTACCTTTACCTTAGCACGGGGGAATAGAGAATTTCCAATTATAGAGGGATTTAATGTGGCCATGGGTTTATTGCCAGCAACCATTAGACAGTAGGCATTTAAACTAACCTTTCTGCTAGTGCACGTGGGATTTCAGGGGACAGGCACCAGCCCCTACAGATTGCACTGGGTTTGCAGAACAATTGGGATAGACTCCCTGGAAAGAAATGCTATGTAGCACTCTCTGCCCAGACTGAGGTAGAGACCGTTGGTCTGTTTAAAATTTAACTTTTATTTATTACTTTAAAAAGATGGGTGGACATAGATATTTAAAATCACTCTATCTCTAGTTGCTACTGGTAACACTCTATAGTCGCTGTTAGGCAATATGTGAGACCGATTATTTCTTATATTATCCTTTGTTATATATATATATGGGAATTCATTGGTACTCACATTTGAATCACCTTTGAATAAAATAGGGATGATGGAACCCTGTAATAGGTATCTGTAAGTGTGTTATTTCCTCATTATTTGTTGAGGCTTTATTCAAAGAAATTTGTGAATTAATATGAGTAATTTTATTTCCTCATTATTTGTTGAGGCTTTATTCAAAGAAATTTGTGAATTAATATGAGTAATTTGTTTGATTTATTAGTCTAGGTTGGTAGAAGGACTTCTCATGCTTTATTCACATGAACATGAGGGATTTCTCATGCTTTATTCACATAGACACATAGACCATTGCTGTGTAGTTCTTATTGTTTTAAAGTGTACTTCACTTGTTTGCACTCTTCTTATAAATAACCTTATTTATATGTGATTTTATTCAGGCGATATCAGTTCAGCCCCTCACTTAAATTTATGTGATCATATGGTTGTCATCTCTCTGTTGTTTAGGAATGTATTCCCCTTATAGGTTTAATAATATACTGGGTAAAAAACAATCATATTGTGGTTACTATTAAGTCTAGTGATTTACGAATTCGGGCTTGTCGTCCCTCTAATAGCTGTGGAATAAAGCAATTTTGTATCTCTTGTATAGCACTATTATCTAAATTGACACTCTTGTCATTCTGAATGGCAATTTTATGATTTGGTCATGCCTAATACCAAAATCTTTGGCTGGTACAGTGCAGTCGAGGTATGTTATTTTTTGGCCCCACTTCTTATAATGGCTTATAATTGCGTGTGGTCTGTTAGATTCAATGACACCTTATGTTTTATTTTATTTTGTTTAGTTATGTCAACGCTGTTATTACGGGTGTCATCTTTCACACTCCTAACTCAGTGGTCATTTGCTTATTGATAGCGTCTGTGTATGCGAGTTTCTTATCCTGGTAATATTATTACGAGTTTCACCTTGTGTAATGTTATTTTTACAATTCCTTGGTTAGTGGATACTTGATTATGTTACATGTATCTCACAGCATACCTTTATAATAATTATGAATTGGTATTGTAAACACACATTCATGCAGCATCCACAGTCTATTTGGCTTCTGCAGATCTTAAGATCCGTTACAAATGTATCAGCAGCGTTAGCGTTCAAGCTGCACTCGATAATACTCGGATATTGCCTCTGTTTACACTGTTAATGTTACTTGTTATTATTACAATTCCTTTGGTTAGTGGATACTTGATTACGTTACATGTATCTCACAGCATACCTTTATGATAATTATGAATTGGTATTGTAAACACACATTCATGCAGCTTCCACAGTCTATTTGGCTTCTGTAGATCTTAAGATCTGTTACAAGTATATTTGCAGCGTTAGCGTTACATGTATCTCACAGCATACCTTTATGATAATTATGAATTGGTATTGTAAACACACATTCATGCAGCATCCACAGTCTATTTGGCTTCTGTAGATCTTAAGATCTGTTACAAGTATATTTGCAGCGTTAGCGTTCAAGCTGCACTCGATAATACTCGAATATTGCATCTGTTTATACTGTTATCAAGTTTGGCTATACTTGTGTGCGCTGCTGACTATGAACCCGTTATAGATATATCCCCAGCATCTACATTGGAATTCAAGCAACACTCGATAGTACTTGTTTTTTATCTCTATTTGCACTGATGCCAAGTTGGCTATACTTATATGCGTTGCTGATTATGTCAAGTATATATCGTAATGTGGGCCTTGCTTCCCTTACTAGTATGATACTGTCCGCTTCTGGTTTGCGGCTATCTTACCAGCATTTATTCCCTAGCTGCCATTTTGAGTTGTACTCGGGCTATAATCTTAACCTTGTCCCCGTTGTATGGTCTTTTTTAGTTACGGCTATATTGACAACCCGTACTGCTATGTAACTGTACTCTCCTCTCGCTAGTTGGAACACGCTAATGTTGTTTGTTCATCAACAATAATAGCTTATAGTTTCACTTGAATCAATGTCACAATCATACCATTTTAACCATTAGGCTAACATGCTTTCACACACTTGTATCTTATATCATGGTCCCATTAACCCTTGATTATTTGGTTTAGCAACTAAGATAGATTAAATTAAAAAGACATATAGCTTTCTAGTGGGACTCCATCGTCCCACGCAACCCCCCTGACGCGTTTCGCCAACTAAGGCTTTATCAAAGGTGGCGGGCCGCCGATTTTCAAAGTATTTATTTATTCCTGTTTGCGGAAGTTCCGCCTCTACCATAATTTCATTCATTGTATTGGCTGTCAATCATGCGTGTGCAGCCTATTGGGATCAATGTGTACAATACTCTGCTGTATTTTAAGGTCAATCGCTGAATTCGGGCATTAAGGTGGATATGTTTTGCTTTCAAATGTTAAGGTGGATATATTTCATTTTGCGGTACAAATTCTTCATTCATATGATCATTGCCCATTTCATCAGATTAATTTCTATAGATCTTAAATATAAAGTAATCGTGATTCTTTGTTATTGACCCATTTGCTGTTGTGTTTTTTAAGATCAGTTGCTGATTCGGATTTTTAAGGTGGATATATTTTTCTCAGTAAAGATCCATTCTTTCATATCAATTCGATGTAGAGATTCACCATTTCATTGTATTGATTTCTAAAGGTTATGGGTAATAACTTGGTTATGATTTTTAAGGTGGATATATTTTTCTCAGTAAAGATCCATTCTTTCATATCAATTCGATGTAGAGATTCACCATTTCATTGTATTGATTTCTAAAGGTTATGGGTAATAACTTGGTTATGATTTTTAAGGTGGATATATTTTTCTCAGTAAAGATCCATTCTTTCATATCAATTCGATGTAGAGATTCACCATTTCATTGTATTGATTTCTAAAGGTTATGGGTAATAACTTGGTTATGATTCTTTGTTGTTTATAATATAATTATAATTCTCCACTATCTAAGATAGTTTAATTATTTGTTGAAGGAAGGTTTTTACGCAAAATTTATTATGCGTACAGTGAATATAATTTTAATTTTTTGTATATTTTTTTAGTTTTTTTATATTTTTTGTTATTTTTTATTTTTTGTTTTTTTATTTTTTTATTATTTTTCACTGTTTGGTAAGTGGTTATTAACAGGTTTCTTATTTGTTGTTGTGAAACTATAAGCTATTATTGTTGATGAACAAACAACATTAGCGTGTTCCAACTAGCGAGAGGAGAGTACAGTTACATAGCAGTACGGGTTGTCAATATAGCCGTAACTAAAAAAGACCATACAACGGGGACAAGGTTAAGATTATAGCCCGAGTACAACTCAAAATGGCAGCTAGGGAATAAATGCTGGTAAGATAGCCGCAAACCAGAAGCGGACAGTATCATACTAGTAAGGGAAGCAAGGCCCACATTACGATATATACTTGACATAATCAGCAACGCATATAAGTATAGCCAACTTGGCATCAGTGCAAATAGAGATAAAAAACAAGTACTATCGAGTGTTGCTTGAATTCCAATGTAGATGCTGGGGATATATCTATAACGGGTTCATAGTCAGCAGAGCACACAAGTATAGCCAAACTTGATAACAGTATAAACAGAGGCAATATTCGAGTATTATCGAGTGCAGCTTGAACGCTAACGCTGCAAATATACTTGTAACAGATCTTAAGATCTACAGAAGCCAAATAGACTGTGGATGCTGCATGAATGTGTGTTTACAATACCAATTCATAATTATCATAAAGGTATGCTGTGAGATACATGTAACGCTAACGCTGCAAATATACTTGTAACAGATCTTAAGATCTACAGAAGCCAAATAGACTGTGGAAGCTGCATGAATGTGTGTTTACAATACCAATTCATAATTATCATAAAGGTATGCTGTGAGATACATGTAACGTAATCAAGTATCCACTAACCAAAGGAATTGTAATAATAACAAGTAACATTAACAGTGTAAACAGAGGCAATATCCGAGTATTATCGAGTGCAGCTTGAACGCTAACGCTGCTGATACATTTGTAACGGATCTTAAGATCTGCAGAAGCCAAATAGACTGTGGATGCTGCATGAATGTGTGTTTACAATACCAATTCATAATTATTATAAAGGTATGCTGTGAGATACATGTAACATAATCAAGTATCCACTAACCAAGGAATTGTAAAAATAACATTACACAAGGTGAAACTCGTAATAATATTACCAGGATAAGAAACTCGCATACACAGACGCTATCAATAAGCAAATGACCACTGAGTTAGGAGTGTGAAAGATGACACCCGTAATAACAGCGTTGACATAACTAAACAAAATAAAATAAAACATAAGGTGTCATTGAATCTAACAGACCACACGCAATTATAAGCCATTATAAGAAGTGGGGCCAAAAAATAACATACCTCGACTGCACTGTACCAGCCAAAGATTTTGGTATTAGGCATGACCAAATCATAAAATTGCCATTCAGAATGACAAGAGTGTCAATTTAGATAATAGTGCTATACAAGAGATACAAAATTGCTTTATTCCACAGCTATTAGAGGGAAGACAAGCCCGAATTCGTAAATCACTAGACTTAATAGTAACCACAATATGATTGTTTTTTACCCAGTATATTATTAAACCTATAAGGGGAATACATTCCTAAACAACAGAGAGATGACAACCATATGATCACATAAATTTAAGTGAGGGGCTGAACTGATATCGCCTGAATAAAATCACATATAAATAAGGTTATTTATAAGAAGAGTGCAAACAAGTGAAGTACACTTTAAAACAATAAGAACTACACAGCAATGGTCTATGTGTCTATGTGAATAAAGCATGAGAAATCCCTCATGTTCATGTGAATAAAGCATGAGAAGTCCTTCTACCAACCTAGACTAATAAATCAAACAAATTACTCATATTAATTCACAAATTTCTTTGAATAAAGCCTCAACAAATAATGAGGAAATAAAATTACTCATATTAATTCACAAATTTCTTTGAATAAAGCCTCAACAAATAATGAGGAAATAACACACTTACAGATACCTATTACAGGGTTCCATTATCCCTATTTTATTCAAAGGTGATTCAAATATGAGTACCGATGAATTCCCATATATATATATAACAAAGGATAATATAAGAAATAATCGGTCTCACATATTGCCTAACAGCGACTATAGAGTGTTACCAGTAGCAACTAGAGATAGAGTGATTTTAAATATCTATGTCCACCCATCTTTTTAAAGTAATAAATAAAAGTTAAATTTTAAACAGACCAACGGTCTCTACCTCAGTCTGGGCAGAGAGTGCTACATAGCATTTCTTTCCAGGGAGTCTATCCCAATTGTTCTGCAAGTTCAGTACCAGATGCTAGCACCACTCCTCATAACAAATACAATACATTGATACTAAAACAAATATAGTATCTCAAGGAATTAAAACTAGTGAGGAGATTGCCTTCATAGTGCCCTTGTTATCTTTGTGTGTTAAAGATTGCACTGGGTGCTCAGGTGGGTGGAATGAAATATGGAGCTTCACTAGAATATCTAGATCCTAGAAAAATACCTAGAAACATTTTACACAATAACAGTCCTAATAAGTCTATCAAGCGGACTGGAATATAAGAAAGAAGAAAGAATGAATCCACTTGACATCAATTGTTACGTGATTTAGATTAATGCATGTGCATAACAATACATTTTTTATTTTAGAACTGTATAATAGTAATATGTGTGCAGAGGTTAAGATAATAAATAAGAACACACCACAATTTTCATGCAGGAACTAAATGTGTAGTTGGCACAGAGAATGGAACAGCACCTAGTGACATCCCCCCCCCCTACTGTCACACAAGTCATAACAATTCCCAGGAGAGGAGCAGTGTCTTGTGCAATGTGTTCTGGTTTGTTTATTGTAGTAACAGGTACAGATTAGCCTATTTGCAACCTAAGAAGTAATACAGGCACATCTAACAAAAACTACAAAGCTTTTAACAACTTGGGGCTTGACCACAGACCTTTAGAAAAACAAAGTCTGTTGGGAATTTTGGTAGATAAATAATTTGATAGGATTGTGATTGACCTCTAGGTTGGCAAAGAGGCTCCAATTTAATTATATGTGAAGTAAAATGGACTCATTCTAAATAAAAACAATATTTCCTGATCCTAAAAAAAAATCCTACAAATTTTGCATTTTTCCTAATCTATTTGTTTGTGACATTGCATACTTTGTTACTACATATAAGCAATTAAGAAATTAAAGAACGAGCAGAAGATGTCCTAGCCACTTTTCCAATAAGCTCCCCACAAGCTTAACATACAAATGTCACACAAGTTTTAGAGAATGAAAAAGTGCACTTCCACAGCTGACAAGGATTAAATATCAAAGTTTTTCTAAACAATTTTAATGAAGTCCAAAACACTTCTGACTATAAAGATAATTTCATATTTTATGTATTGAAAAAAATATATATTCAAATTTAAAAAACAGTTGCAGTATATCAACAACAATGTAACAGCAACGTTTATAGCAACAGTTTTAACAAACCGTAGCAATATATCAACAACAATGTAATAGCAGAATTTATAGCAATAATGTATCTGTGTTAGTCTAAACAGCACAAATGTGTCAATTTATACAGCACTAATTATGCAGCAAAAAATAAACCTTTTATGTTCACTAAAAAGTTGTTTTATATTTCAAAAGGTATTAAGCATAAAGAACATATATAGAAAAAATATATTCAAATTTTAAAACGCAGTTGCAGGATATCAACAACAATGTAATAGCAGTGTTTGTAGCAACAGTTTTAACAAACCGCAGCAGTATCTCAACAACAATAAAATAAACCTTTTATGTTTACTAAAACATTCATATATTTCAAAAGGTATTAAGCAAAGAAAAACAATGGCCTAGATTTAGAGTTCGGCGGTAAAAGGGCTGTTAACGCTCCGCAGGCTTTTTTCTGGCCGCACCATAAATTTAACTCTGGTATCGAGAGTTAAAACAAATGCTGCGTTAGGCTCCAAAAAAGGAGCGTAGGGCATTTTTACCGCAAATGCAACTCTCGATACCAGAGTTGCTTACGGACGCGGCCGGCATCAAAAACGTGCTCGTGCACGATTCCCCCATAGGAAACAATGGGACTGTTTGAGCTGAAAAAAAACCTAACACCTGCAAAAAAGCAGCGTTCAGCTCCTAACGCAGCCCCATTGTTTCCTATGGGGAAACACTTCCTACGTCTGCACCTAACACTCTAACATGTACCCCGAGTCTAAGCACCCCTAACCTTACACTTATTAACCCCTAATCTGCCACTCCCGCTATCGCTGACCCCTGCATATTATTATTAACCCCTAATCTTCCGCTCCGTAAACCGCCGCAACCTACGTTATCCCTATGTACCCCTAATCTGCTGCCCTAACATCGCCGACCCCTATGTTATATTTATTAACCCCTAATCTGCCCCCCACAACGTCGCCGACACCTACCTACACTTATTAACCCCTAATCTGCCGAGCGGACCTGAGCGCTACTATAATAAAGTTATTAACCCCGAATCCGCCTCACTAACCCTATCATAAATAGTATTAACCCCTAATCTGCCCTCCCTAACATCGCCGACACCTACCTTCAATTATTAACCCCTAATCTGACGACCGGAGCTCACCGCTATTCTAATAAATGTATTAACCCCTAAAGCTAAGTCTAACCCTAACACTAACACCCCCCTAACTTAAATATAATTTTAATCTAACGAAATAAATTAACTCTTATTAAATAAATTAATCCTATTTAAAGCTAAATACTTACCTGTAAAATAAACCCTAATATAGCTACAATATAAATTATAATTATATTATAGCTATTTTAGGATTAATATTTATTTTACAGGCAACTTGGTATTTATTTTAACTAGGTACAATAGCTATTAAATAGTTAAGAACTATTTAATAGTTACCTAGTTAAAATAATAACAAATTTACCTGTAAAATAAATCCTAACCTAAGATATAATTAAACCTAACACTACCCTATCAATAAAATAATTAAATAAACTACCTACAATTACCTACAATTAACCTAACACTACACTATCAATAAATTAAATAAACACAATTGCTACAAATAAATACAATTAAATAAACTAGCTAAAGTACAAAAAATAAAAAAGAACTAAGTTACAGAAAATAATAAAATATTTACAAACATAAGAATAATATTACAACAATTTTAAACTAATTACACCTACTCTAAGCCCCCTAATAAAATAACAAAGCCCCCCAAAATAATAAATTCCCTACCCTATTCTAAATTTAAAAAGTTACAAGCTCTTTTACCTTACCAGCCCTGAACAGGGCCCTTTGCGGGGCATGCCCCAAGAAGTTCAGCTCTTTTGCCTGTAAAAAAAAACATACAATACCCCCCCCCAACATTACAACCCACCACCCACATACCCCTAATCTAACCCAAACCCCCCTTAAATAAACCTAACACTAATCCCCTGAAGATCTTCCTACCTTGTCTTCACCATCCAGGTATCACCGATCCGTCCTGGCTCCAAGATCTTCATCCAACCCAAGCGGGGGTTGGCGATCCATAATCCGGTGCTGAAGAGGTCCAGAAGAGGCTCCAAAGTCTTCATCCTATCCGGCAAGAAGAGGACATCCGGACCGGCAACCATCTTGATCCAAGCGGCATCTTCTATCTTCATCCGATGACGACCGGCTCCATCCTGAAGACCTCCACCGCGGACCCATCTTCTTCCGGCGACGTCCAACTGCAGAATGACGGTTCCTTTAAGGGACGTCATCCAAGATGGCGTCCCTCGAATTCCGATTGGCTGATAGGATTCTATCAGCCAATCGGAATTAAGGTAGGAATATTCTGATTGGCTGATGGAATCAGCCAATCAGAATCAAGTTCAATCCGATTGGCTGATCCAATCAGCCAATCAGATTGAGCTCGCATTCTATTGGCTGTTCCGATCAGCCAATAGAATGCGAGCTCAATCTGATTGGCTGATTGGATCAGCCAATCGGATTGAACTTGATTCTGATTGGCTGATTCCATCAGCCAATCAGAATATTCCTACCTTAATTCCGATTGGCTGATAGAATCCTATCAGCCAATCGGAATTCGAGGGACGCCATCTTGGATGACGTCCCTTAAAGGAACCGTCATTCTGCAGTTGGACGTCGCCGGAAGAAGATGGGTCCGCGGTGGAGGTCTTCAGGATGGAGCCGGTCGTCATCGGATGAAGATAGAAGATGCCGCTTGGATCAAGATGGTTGCCGGTCCGGATGTCCTCTTCTTGCCGGATAGGATGAAGACTTTGGAGCCTCTTCTGGACCTCTTCAGCACCGGATTATGGATCGCCAACCCCCGCTTGGGTTGGATGAAGATCTTGGAGCCAGGACGGATCGGTGATACCTGGATGGTGAAGACAAGGTAGGAAGATCTTCAGGGGATTAGTGTTAGGTTTATTTAAGGGGGGTTTGGGTTAGATTAGGGGTATGTGGGTGGTGGGTTGTAATGTTGGGGGGGGGGTATTGTATGTTTTTTTTTACAGGCAAAAGAGCTGAACTTCTTGGGGCATGCCCCGCAAAGGGCCCTGTTCAGGGCTGGTAAGGTAAAAGAGCTTGTAACTTTTTTAATTTAGAATAGGGTAGGGAATTTATTATTTTGGGGGGCTTTGTTATTTTATTAGGGGGCTTAGAGTAGGTGTAATTAGTTTAAAATTGTTGTAATATTATTCTTATGTTTGTAAATATTTTATTATTTTCTGTAACTTAGTTCTTTTTTATTTTTTGTACTTTAGCTAGTTTATTTAATTGTATTTATTTGTAGCAATTGTGTTTATTTAATTTATTGATAGTGTAGTGTTAGGTTAATTGTAGGTAATTGTAGGTAGTTTATTTAATTATTTTATTGATAGGGTAGTGTTAGGTTTAATTATATCTTAGGTTAGGATTTATTTTACAGGTAAATTTGTTATTATTTTAACTAGGTAACTATTAAATAGTTCTTAACTATTTAATAGCTATTGTACCTAGTTAAAATAAATACCAAGTTGCCTGTAAAATAAATATTAATCCTAAAATAGCTATAATATAATTATAATTTATATTGTAGCTATATTAGGGTTTATTTTACAGGTAAGTATTTAGCTTTAAATAGGATTAATTTATTTAATAAGAGTTAATTTATTTCGTTAGATTAAAATTATATTTAAGTTAGGGGGGTGTTAGTGTTAGGGTTAGACTTAGCTTTAGGGGTTAATACATTTATTAGAATAGCGGTGAGCTCCGGTCGTCAGATTAGGGGTTAATAATTGAAGGTAGGTGTCGGCGATGTTAGGGAGGGCAGATTAGGGGTTAATACTATTTATGATAGGGTTAGTGAGGCGGATTCGGGGTTAATAACTTTATTATAGTAGCGCTCAGGTCCGCTCGGCAGATTAGGGGTTAATAAGTGTAGGTAGGTGTCGGCGACGTTGAGGGGGGCAGATTAGGGGTTAATAAATATAATATAGGGGTCGGCGGTGTTAGGGGCAGCAGATTAGGGGTACATAGGGATAACGTAGGTGGCGGCGCTTTGCGGTCGGAAGATTAGGGGTTAATTATTGTAAGTAGCTGGCGGCGATGTTGTGGGGGGCAGATTAGGGGTTAATAAATGTAATATAGGGGTCGGCGGGGTTAGGGGCAGCAGATTAGGGGTACATAAATATAACGTAGGTGGCGGTCGGAAGATTAGGGGTTAAAATTTTTAATCGAGTGGCGGCGATGTGGGGGGAGCTCGGTTTAGGGGTACATAGGTAGTTTATGGGTGTTAGTGTACTTTAGGGTACAGTAGTTAAGAGCTTTATAAACCGGCGTTAGCCAGAAAGCTCTTAACTCCTGCTTTTTTCAGGCGGCTGGAATCTTGTCGTTAGAGCTCTAACGCTCACTGCAGAAACGACTCTAAATACCAGCGTTAGAAAGATCCCATTGAAAAGATAGGCTACGCAAATGGCGTAGGGGGATCTGCGGTATGGAAAAGTCGCGGCTGCAAAGTGAGCGTTAGACCCTTTAATCACTGACTCCAAATACCAGCGGGCGGCCAAAACCAGCGTTAGGAGCCTCTAACGCTGGTTTTGACGGCTACCGCCGAACTCTAAATCTAGGCCATAGTGTTTTAAAAAACAGGGACGTCTCCCTTTAGATTTGCTAGCGTTAAAAAATATATACCACCTTAATAAAAAACAGTTTTACCACCTTAAATTAAAAAGAGCCTTATTACTCATAGGTATTTTATATTGTTTTGTCTAAAAAGACTTAAAAATACAATGTGTGTTTGCCTTGTTAAGTCTTTTATGGACTTTAGGATATCAGTTTCCAAAAACTTTGCCGTTCAGTCACTATGTGATTATCTCAGCAGCTTTCCAAACCAGCTTTTTAACAGCTTTTCCAAAACAGCCTTGCAGCGTGTAAATAACAGAGCCTCTTGGCCAGCAAATGAAATACTCAGACTGGTTGAACATTACCTCACCAGCAGCAGGATCACGGTCCCTCCTTGGAAGGATAAGGAGCACGCAAACTTTCAAAGCGTTTTCCACTCCACAAATCTCAGCGTTTTCACTTCTCTGCTGCTTCACTTCTCTGCTGATTGGTTCAAATCACCTGCTAGCAAGATTGTGTGATGCAGTCAGTCAGCTGAATTAAGGCTGTACTCTGATTGGTCCAAAAACGGTCTCCCAGTTTAAGGCTTTTTTTCTGATACGTTTTGTCACAAAGTTTAAAAAATTGTCTCAGGTATAGTTTCAAGTGGCACCCCACAGCAATTCGATGCGTTTCGCCCAATGTATAGGGCTTTATTAGGGACTGAACGGCAACGTTTTTGGGAACTGACATTCTTAAGTCCATAAAAGACTTATTAAGGCAAACACACATTTATATTGTTTTTTTCTAAAAATACTTAAAAATACAAATACCTATGAGTAATAAGGCTCTTTTTAATTTTAGGTGGTAAAACGTTTTTATTTTTTTAAAGGCGGTATATATTTTTTTAACGCTAGCAAATCTAAAGGGAGACGTCCCTGTTTTTTAAAACATTATTGGCTAGATTACGAGTTGTGCGTTAGGGTTAAAAAGCAGTGTTGAGAGGTCCCAACGCTGCTTTTTAACGCCCACTGGTATTACGAGTCTTGAAATGACAGGTTGACCGCTCACTTTTTTGGCCATACTCGGAAATACCGCAAATCCACTTACGTCAATTGCGTATCCTATATTTTCAATGGGACTTGCATAGTGCAGGTATTATGAGTCTAACCAAAAGTGAGCGGTAGACCCTCTCCTGTCAAGACTGGTACCGCATTTAAAAGTCAGTAGTTAAGAGTTTTACACTACAATGCTGTAGCATAAAACTCTTAACTAAAGTGCTTAAAAGTACACTGACACCCATAAACTACCTATTAACCTCTAAACCAAGGCCCCCCACATTGCAAACACTAAAATAAAATTTTAACCCCTAATCTGCCGAACCGGACATCGCCGCCACTATAATAAATATATTAAACCCTAAACCGCTGCACTCCTGCATCGCAAACACTAGTTAAATATTATTAACCCCTAATCTGCCTGCCCTAACATTGCAGACACCTACCTACATTTATTAACCCCTAATCTGCTGCCCCCAACGTCACCGCCACTATAAGAAAGTTATTAACCCCTAAACCTAAGTCTAACCCTAAACCTTACACCCCCTAACTGAAATATAATTTTAACAAAACTAAATAAAATTACTATCATTAACTAAATTATTCCTATTTAAAACTAAATACTTACCTGTAAAATAAACCTTAAAATAGCTACAATATAACTAATAATTACATTGTATCTAGTTTAGGGTTTATTTTTATTTTACAGGCAACTTTGTATTTAATAACTACCTAGCTAAAATAAAGACAAATTTACCTGTAAAATAAAACCTAACCTATGTTACAATTACACCTAACACTACACTATAATTAAATTAAATACCTAAACTAAATACAATTAATTACAATTTAAAAAAATTATCTAAAGTACGAAAAAAACAAACACTAAATTACAGAAAATAAAATAATTACAAGAATTTTAAACTAATTACACCTACTCTAATCCCCCTAACAAAATAAAAAAAAGCACCTCAAAATAAAAAAAGCCTAGCCTATACTAAATTACAAATAGCCCTTAAAAGGGCCTTTTGCGGGGCATTGCCCCAAAGTAATCAGCACTTTTACCTGTAAAAAAAAGTACAATACCCCCCAACATTAAAACCCACCACCCACACACCCACACACCCAACCCTACTCTAAAACCCACCCAATACTCCCTTAATAAAACCTAACACTAACCCTTTGAAGATCACCCTATCTTGAGAAGTCTTCACCCAACCAGGCCGAAGTCCTCAACGAAGCCGTGCGAAGTGGTCCTCCAGACGGGCAGAAGTCTTCATCCAAGCTGGGAAGAAGAGGTCTTCCAGATTGACAGAAATCATCCAGGCGGCATCTTCTATCTTCATCCATCCGGCACCGAGCGGCTCCATCTTCAAGACATCTGACGCGGAGCATCCTCTTCAAACGACGTCCAACTGAAGAATGAAGGTTCCTTTAAATGACGTCATCCAAGATGGCGTCCCTTCAATTCTGATTGGCTGATAGAATTCTATCAGCCAATCGGAATTAAGGTAGAAAAAATCCTATTGGCTGATGCAATCAGCCAATAGGATTGAAGTTCAATCCTATTGGCTGATCCAATTAGCCAATAGGATTAAGCTGGCATTCTATTAGCTGATTGGATCAGCCAATAGAATGCAAGCTCAATCCTATTGGCTGATTGCATCAGCCAATAGGATTTTTTCTACCTTAATTCCGATTGGCTGATAGAATTCTATCAGCCAATCAGAATTGAAGGGACGCCATCTTGGATGACGTCATTTAAAGGAACCTTCATTCTTCAGTTGGACGTCGTTTGAAGAGGATGCTCCGCGTCAGATGTCTTGAAGATGGAGCCGCTCCGCGCCGGATGGATGAAGATAGAAGATGCCGCCTGGATGACTTCTGCCCATCTGGAAGACCTCTTCTTCCCGGCTTGGATGAAGACTTCTGCCCGTCTGGAGGACCACTTCGCACGGCTTCTTTGAGGACTTCGGCCCGGTTGTGTGAAGACTTCTCAAGGTAGGGTGATCTTCAAGGGGTTAGTGTTAGGTTTTATTAAGGGGGTATTGGGTGGGTTTTAGAGTAGGGTTGGGTGTGTGGGTGGTGGGTTTTAATGTTGGGGGGGGTTTTGTACTTTTTTTACAGGTAAAAGAGCTGATTACTTTGGGACAATGCCCCGCAAAAGGCCCTTTAAGGGCTATTTGTAATTTAGTATAGGGTAGGGCTTTTTATTATTTTGGGGGGCTTTTTTATTTTATTAGGGGGATTAGATTAGGTGTAATTAGTTTAAAAAACTTGTAATTATTTTATTTTCTGTAATTTAGTTTTTTTTTTCCGTACTTTAGATAATTGTATTTAGTTTAGGGAATTAATTTAATTATAGTGTAGTGTTAGGTGTAATTGTAACTTAGGTTAGGTTTTATTTTACAGGTACATTTGTCTTTATTTTAACTAGGTAGCTATTAAATCATTAATAACTATTTAATAACTATTCTACATAGTTAAAATAAATACAAAGTTGCCTGTAAAATAAAAATAAATCCTAAACTATCTACAATGTAACTATTAGTTATATTGTAGCTATCTTAGTTTTTATTTTATAAGTAAGTATTTATTTTTAAATAGGAATAATTTAGTTAATTGTAGTGATTTTACTTAGATTTATTTAAATTATATTTAAGTTAGGGGGTTAGGGTTAATAACTTTAATATAGTGGTGGCGGCGACGTTGGCGGCGGCAGATTAGGGGTTAATAAGTGTAGGTAGATTGTGGCGACATTGGGGGCGGCAGATTAGGGGGTTAATAAATATAATGTAGGTGTCGGCGATGTCGGGGGCAGCAGATTAGGGGTTAATAAGTATAATGTAGGTGGCGGCGGTGTCCGGAGCGGAAGATTAGGGGTTAATAATATAATGTAGGTGTTGGCGATGTCGGGGGCGGCGGATTAATGGTTAATAAGTGTAAAATTAGGGGTGTTTAGACTCGGGGTTCATGTTAGGGTGTTAAGTGTAGACATAAAATGTATTTCCCCATAGGAATCAATGGGGCTGCGTTAAGAGCTGAACACTGCTTTTTTGCAGGTGTTAGGTTTTTTTCAGCCGGCTCTCCCCCATTGATTCCTATGGGGAAATTGTGCACGAGCACGTTTTACCAGCTCACCGCTACCGTAAGCAGCGTTGGTATTGAGGTGAGATGTGGAGCAAAATTTTGCTCTCCGCTCACTTTTCTGCGGCTAACGCCGGGTTTGTAAAAATCCATAATACCAGCGCTGTTTGTAAGTGAGCGGTGAGGAAAAACTGTTCGTTAGCACCGCAGACCAGTTACCGCAAAACTCGTAATCTAAGCTATTGTTTTTCTTTGCTTAATACCTTTTGGAATATATGAATGTTTTAGTAAACATAAAAGGTTTAATTTTATTGTTGTTGAGATACTGCTACGGTTTGTTAAAACTGTTGCTACAAACACTGCTATTACATTGTTGTTGATATACTGCAACTGCTTTTTAAAATTTGAATATATTTTTTTCTATATATGTTCTTTATGCTTAATACCTTTTGAAATATAAAAAGGTTTATTTTTTGCTGCATAATTAGTGCTGTATAAACTGACACTGTTGAGCTGTTTAGACTAACACAGATACATTATTGCTATACATTCTGCGATTACATTGTTGTTGATATATTGCTACTGTTTGTTAAAACTGTTGCTATAAACGTTGATATTACATTGTTGTTGATATACTGCAACTGTTTTTTAAATTTGAATATATTTTTTTTTCTATACATAAAATATGAAATTATCTTTATAGTCAGAAGTGTTTTGGACTTCATTAAAATTGTTTAGAAAAACTTTGATATTTACTCCTTGTCAGCTGTGGAAGCGCCCATTTTCATTCTCTAAAACTTGTTACTACATATAAACCTTGTAGCACTCAAAATTTGAATGCCATTATAAAAGGAGATATAATCCATTATATAAACCTAATGCAGATCAGCAGGGGACATTTATACTGCTGTCATTGTTCAAAGTTTCTGGCTTTGTGTGTTGCCTTGTTGGATTTTTTGAAGATTACTTGGAGCTTGCATTCATAGATTGCAGCATCTATCGTAATTAAAGAGACATCAAACCCCCATTTTTCTGTCATTATTCCGATAGATAACACTTCTATAATAGAACGTGCTTCATTTTCTTGGTATCATTTTCTGAAGAAGCAGCAATGCACTGCTGGGAGCTAGCTGAAAATATTTGATGAGCCAGTAACATGAGGCATATATGTACATATAAGGTATCATTTTAAAATATATATATATATATATATATATATATATATATAAAGAGAACAAAACAAATAATTTAGTAGCAGTAAATTAAAAAGCTGTTTAAAATCACATGCTCTATCTGTATCAGAATCATGAAAAAAAAAAAAAAAATGAGTTTCATGTCCCTTTATGTCTAATCTTCAAATTACATTTTTAACACCCTGGGCGCGATCAAATATACGGCGCAGGTTTCCGCGCAAGCGTGGGAACCTGCGACGTCCGTAATTTCACCTTGCACATCGGGGTATTACATAAACCCCGCCGGCAGTTCATAAAGTGCCGTAAGTCTGATAAACTAGCGATGGCCTAGAAATGAGCGTAAAGACAAATTTCTGGAGTCGCTAGTGACTTACGGCACTTTAGAAACTGCCGGCACCTAAGAAAAGTAAAGAAAATAACAAATCTCCGTAAAAGTCTAACACGCCTCTCATTACTAATATTAAATGTATTAACCCCTAGACCGACAACCCCCCACAGCGCAATATGCCTATTTAAACTATTAACCCCTATATCCGCCATCAAACCCACACCGCAAGTAATAACTAAATTATTAACCCCTAAATCCGCCAACTCCAACATCGCAAACTACCTATTAAAAATATTAACCCCTAATCCGCCATTAACCCTCAACGCAATAAACCTAATAAAGTATTAACCCCTAAACCGCAATAGCCCACAACGCAATAAACCTAACCCCTAACCTAACCCCTCCTAAATAAACTAAAATTAGCTAATTTACAAAATACTAAAGTTACCATTAAATATAAAAAAAATTACACTACTTCTAAAATACAAATAAACTAAGTATCAATTAAAGGGGCAGTCTAATCAATTCAGGAGTAGACTCTCTCTTTAAGCAAGAATTACAGAAAATAAAAAAAAAATAAGATTACAGAAAATAAAAAATAAAATTATAAAATTTTAAATAATTTACACCTAATCCCTATGAAAATAAAAAAGCCCCCCCCAAAATAAAAACACCCCCTAATCTAAAGGACTTTTTGCAGGGCATTGCCCCAAGATAATCAGCTCTTTTACCTGTAAAAAAAAAGTACAATACTCCCCCCCCAACATTACAACCCACCACCCACACACCCAACCCTACTCTAAAACCCACCCAATCCCCCCTTAAAAAAACCTAACACTACCCCCTTGAAGATCACCCTACCTTGAGAAGTCTTCACCCAGCCGGGCACAAATGGACCTCCAGAGGGGCAGAAGTCTTCATCCAGGCGGCATCTTCTATCTTCTTCCATCCGGAGCTTAGCGGGTCCATCTTGAAGACATCCGACGCGGAGCATCCTCTTCCATCCGACGGCGACTGAAGAATGAAGGTTCCTTTAAGTGACATCATCAGCCAATCGAAATTAAGGTAGGAAAAATCCTATTGGCTGATTGAAGTTCAATCCTATTGGCTGATCCAATCAGCCAATAGGATTGAGCTCGCATTCTCTATTGGCTGTTCCAATCAGCCAAAAGAATGCAAGCTCAATTCTATTGGCTGATTGCATCAGCCAATAGGATTTTTCCTACCTTAATTCCGATTGGCTGCTAGAATCCTATCAGCCAATCAGAATTGAAGGGACGCCATCTTGGATGACGTCACTTAAAGGAACCTTCATTCTTCAGTCGCTGTCGGATGGAAGAGGATGCTCCACGTCGGATGTCTTCAAGATGGACCAGCTCCGCTCCGGATGGAAGAAGATAGAAGATGCCGCCTGGATGAAGACTTCTGCCGGTCTGGATGTCCTCTTCTGGCCGGATTGGATGAAGACTTCTGCCCCTCTGGAGGTCCACTTGTGCCCGGCTGGGTGAAGACTACTCAAGGTAGGGTGATCTTCAAGGGGGTAGTGTTGTTTTTTTTTAAGGGGGGATTGGGTTGGTTTTAGAATAGGGTTGGGTGTGTGGGTGGTGGGTTGTAATGTTGGGGGGGGGAGTATTGTACTTTTTTTTACAGGTAAAAGAGCTGATTATCTTGGGGCAATGTCCTGCAAAAAGTCCTTTTTGGTAGTTGATTAGATTAGGGGGTGTTTTTATTTTGGGGGGGCTTTTTATTTTCATAGGGATTAGGTGTAATTTATTTTAAAAAATTTAATTTTATTTTTTATTTTCTGTAATCTTAGTTTTTTTTATTTTCTGTAATTCTTGCTTAAAGGGACAGTCTACTCCTGAATTTTTATTAGACTGCCCCTTTAATTGATACTTAGTTTATTTGTATTTTAGAAGTAGTGTAATTTTTTTTATATTTATATGGTAATTTTAGTATTTTGTAAATTAGCTAATTTTAGTTTATTTAGGGGGGTTAGGTTAGGGCTTAGGTTTATTGCGTTGTGGGCTATGGCGGTTTAGGGGTTAATAAACTTTCTTAGTTATTGCGGTGGGGGATTGCGGTTGACAGGTAGATAGACATTGCACATGCGTTAGGTGTTAGTTTATTTTTGCAGGCATTTTCGGGAGTTACGGTGCTCCCATACTCGGCGCAAGGCCTGCTACGGCTGCCTTTTATGGTGAGGTAAAAATGGAGTAAGATTTCTCCATTTTCGACGCGGAAGGCCTTGTGCTGGATATTGGATACCGATTTACGACGCGGTCCCATGTTAGCCTATGGGAGTAATAATTGCGAGCGATGGGTGAAATATATGCGCGTCATTTTTATGCTACGCCGTATATGTAATACCAAAATCACGTAAAATCTAGCGGCGGAGGATTTTGCGGGCGACGCTGCATATGTAATGGAGGCCCCTGTGTTGATCTGCCTTGCCATACAAAAAACAGACACCCTTCTATATACATGATACATCTGAGATCCATTCAGCAAACTGTGAACTTTAAATAAGAGAAGGTCATTTTACTAAGGGCCCTATAATTTAAAGCTCAGAGAAAAATCACACAAACTTTTTTTGAACATTATATTATAATGTATTTGTCTCTCTTTCGCATAAACTTCACTAGACAGAAGCTGTTTCAGTGAGACAGGTAGTGTACATATTACGAGTTGAAAGTAAAAAGTTTGCTCGCGAGTGAAAACAGACATGTGCTAACAAATATCGCAACAAAAGAAAAAAAACTAACACCTATCACTTGCACGCTAACCCGACAGCAATTATGAATATTTCACACTCCAATGTTTGTCACATACAGAACATTGTAATTATTATTGTAAATATATATACAAGGTTTAAAAATTCCACTCGCCAACTCGCAATTGGCGAGTGAAATTTATGCAGTGGCGAGTAAGTTTTTCCTTCCCCTTGATTCTATCAGTTCAGCAGGGTGGAACTCATGCTGCAGATCTGGCTCACTAGTTGTTTCCCAGGCAGTGGCGGCTCTGAAGTAGCCACCTAATTTGAGAGCCGCCACTGAGTCTGATGATAGTCTCTCCAGACCATCTCCTACCCCCTGCCATCCTCACCATGTTTGTTGATTGGGGTTGGGGGCGGGCCGGGTCACGCCCACTTCACTGTCAGTGACCTCAATTCAAATTGTCAGAGTGGAGTCTGGACCAGACGGTTGCCGGGTTCACTTCAATGTGGCAGTGAGTGTGATGAGGAGAGGGGCACCGGGTCCAGGAGAGACTAAGCGACAGGCGCCATGTCCAGGAGACTCAGAAACAGGTGAGAAGAGCAGTTCCTGGCACCGGGCCGGTAGATTTTTTTACACTGCGGGCTAGCAGTGCATAGGACACGGTCAGCGAGTCACAGACCGAGAAAGTTAACAAGGTGTTGAAACGAATATGTCTTGGGCTGCAGTCTTATTTTATTATTACTGTAATAATACAATGAGACTGCATCCCAAGACACATATGTTTCAACACCTTGTTAACTCTGTAGACTAGGGTGACCGGATTGCCCGGGGTAGTCCCGCATATTGCAAGTTTGTCCCAAGCAGCACAGCCTCCACCCCCTTGTGGTGACTCCGGTGACTCCATTTTGTGCTAGTGACTGCACTGTTAGGTTGACGGCAATCATGGTGATTTAATGCACACAAGATAAAAATTAGGTAGCAATAATTTCCATACCGTGATCTAAGAGAAACATGAAGCTGAAAAGCTGGTCTGCAGTTAAGCTCCTGCTTCCTTCCCATAATAATTCAGGGCTGACTGTACCCCTCCTTTATCCCTTCACCTTTCTTTAGTAATTACAATAGTAAACACATAGTTATATATGCCGTTTTGTAAACTGGTGATGAACAAACACTTTTTGGAAAGATAATTTCTGTTCTTGCACAGGCTTTCTATTAATGTAAGATAGAAGTGCTAACTAAAGCAGTACATATTACATTTAAACTATAGACAGTACAGCTATGTCTACCATCCATAATTCTTTTTTGTCTTCCTGATTTTTGAACAGCATTATATTTTTTAAAAAGTGCATTTGTAAAACAAATAACTACATTTCAAATCAGTTTGTACTTTTTTGTATTTTTATTTTCTTTTTGTCATTTTTTTTATATTTATTATATACAGTAAATGATCACTAAGCATAATTGTATGTTTCATTGAAATAAGTGTTGCTAAATCATGATTGCCTATAAATTTGTCAGGCTTCACTAAGGCCTAGATTTGGAGTTTGGCGTTAGCCGTGAAAACCAGCGTTAGAGGCTCCTAACGCTGGTTTTAGGCTACCTCCGGTATTTGGAGTCACTCAAAAAAGGGTCTAACGCTCACTTTTCAGCCGCGACTTTTCCATACCGCAGATCCCCTTACGTCAATTGCGTATCCTATCTTTTCAATGGGATCTTTCTAACTCCGGTATTTAGAGTCGTGTCTGAAGTGAGCGTTAGATATCTAACGACAAAACTCCAGCCGCAGGAAAAAAGTCAGTAGTTAAGAGCTTTCTGGGCTAACGCCGGTTTATAAAGCTCTTAAAGGGACAGTCTAGTCAAAATTAAACTTTCATGATTCAGATAGGGCATGCCATTTTAAACAACTTTCCAATTTACTTCTATTATCTAATTTGCTAAATTCTTTAGATATCCTTTGTTGAAGAAATATCAATGCACATGTGTTAACCAATCACACAAGGCCTCTATGTGCAGCAACCAATCAGCAGCTACTGAGCATATCTAGATATGCTTTTCAGCAAGTGATATCAAGAAAATGAAGCAAATTAGATAATAGAAGTAAATTAGAAAGTTGTTTAAAATGACATGCTCTTTCTAAATCACGAAAGGAAAAAAATTGGGTTTCATGTCCCTTTAACTACTGTGCTCTAAAGTACACTAACACCCATAAACTACCTATGTACCCCTAAACCGAGGTCCCCCCACATCGCCGCCACTCGATTAAATTTTTTTAACCCCTAATCTGCCGACCGCCACCTACATTATACTTATGTACCCCTAATCTGCTGCCCCTAACACCGCCGACCCCTATATTATATTTATTAACCCCTAACCTGCCCCCCACAACGTCGCAGCCAGCTACCTACAATAATTAACCCCTAATCTGCCGACCGCAAAGCGCCGCCACCTACGTTATACTTATGTACCCCTAATCTGCTGCCCCTAACACCGCCGACCCCTATATTATATTTATTAACCCCTAATCTGCCCCCCTCAACGTCGCCTCCACCTGCCTACACTTATTAACCCCTAATCTGCCGAGCGGACCGCACCGCTATTATTATAAAGTTATTAACCCCTAATCCGCCTCACTAACCCTATAATAAATAGTATTAACCCCTAATCTGCCCTCCCTAACATCGCCGACACCTAACTTCAAACATTAACCCCTAATCTGCCGACTGGAGCTCACCGCTATTCTAATAAAGCTAAGTCTAACCCTAACACTAACACCCCCCTAAGTTAAATATAATTTAAATCTAACGAAATAAATTAACTCTTATTAAATAAATTATTCCTGATAGGATTCTATCAGCCAATCGGAATTAAGGTAGGAATATTCTGATTGGCTGATCGGAACAGCCAATAGAATGCGAGCTCAATCTGATTGGCTGATTGGATCAGCCAATCGGATTGAACTTGATTCTGATTGGCTGATTCCATCAGCCAATCAGAATATTCCTACCTTAATTTCGATTGGCTGATAGAATCCTATCAGCCAATCGGAATTCGAGGGACGCCATCTTGGATGACGTCATTTAAAGGAACCGTCATTCGTCGTTCAGTCGTCGGCCAGGATGGATGTTCCGCGTCGGAGGTCTTCAGGATGCTGCCGCTTCGCTCCGGATGGATGCCGCTTGGATGAAGACTTCAATCGGATGGAAGACCTCTTCTGCCCCGCTTGGATGAAGACTTCAGCCGGATCATGGACCTCTTCAGCCCCCCGCTTGGGCTTGGATCAGGACATCGCAGGAGCTCTTCTGGACGGATCGGTGTGATACCCGGTGAGGTGAAGATAAGGTAGGATGATCTTCAGGGGCTTAGTGTTAGGTTTATTTAAGGGGGGTTTGGGTTAGATTAGGGGTATGTGGGTGGTGGGTTGTAATGTTGGGGGGGGTATTGTATGTTTTTTTTTACAGGCAAAAGAGCTGAATTTCTTGGGGCATGCCCCGCAAAGGGCCCTGTTCAGGGCTGGTAAGGTAAAAGAGCTTTGAACTTTAGTAATTTAGAATAGGGTAGGGCATTTTTTTATTTTGGGGGGCTTTGTTATTTTATTAGGGGGCTTAGAGTAGGTGTAATTAGTTTAAAATTGTTGTAATATTTTTCTTATGTTTGTAAATATTTTTTTATTTTTTGTAACTTAGTTCTTTTTTATTTTTTGTACTTTAGCTAGTTTATTTAATTGTATTTATTTGTAGGAATTGTATTTAATTAATTTATTGATAGTGTAGTGTTAGGTTTAATTGTAACTTAGGTTAGGATTTATTTTACAGGTAATTTTGTAATTATTTTAACTATTTTAGCTATTAAATAGTTCTTAACTATTTAATAGCTATTGTACCTGGTTAAAATAAATACAAAGTTACCTGTAAAATAAATATTAATCCTAAAATAGCTATAATATAATTATAATTTATATTGTAGCTATATTAGGATTTATTTTACAGGTAAGTATTTAGCTTTAAATAGGAATAATTTATTTAATAAGAGTTAATTTATTTCGTTAGATTTAAATTATATTTAATTTAGGGGGGTGTTAGTGTTAGGGTTAGACTTAGCTTTATTAGAATAGCGGTGAGCTCCAGTCAGCAGATTAGGGGTTAATGTTTGAAGTTAGGTGTCGGCGATGTTAGGGAGGGCAGATTAGGGGTTAATACTATTTATTATAGGGTTAGTGAGGCGGATTAGGGGTTAATAACTTTATAATAATAGCGGTGCGGTCGCTCTGCAGATTAGGGGTTAATAAGTGTAGGCAGGTGGAGGCAGCAGATTAGGGGTACATAGGGATAATGTAAGTAGCGGCGGTTTACGGAGCGGCAGATTAGGGGTTAATAATAATATGCAAGGGTCAGCGATAGCGGGGGCGGCAGAATAGGGGTTAATAAGTGTAAGGTTAGGGGTGTTTAGACTCGGGGTACATGTTAGAGTGTTAGGTGCAGACGTAGGAAGTGTTTCCGCATAGCAAACAATGGGGCTGCGTTAGGAGCTGAACGCGGCTTTTTTGCAAGTGTTAGGTTTTTTTTCAGCTCAAACAGCCCCATTGTTTTCTATGGGAGAATCGTGCACGAGCACGTTTTTGAGGCTGGCCGCTTGCATAAGCAACTCTGGTATTGAGAGTTGAAGCTGCGTTAAATATGCTCTACGCTCCTTTTTTGGAGCCTAACGCAGCCTTTATGTGGACTCTCAATACCAGAGTTATTTTTATGGTGCGGCCAGAAAAAAGCCGGCGTTAGATTTTCGGGTCGTTACCGACAAAACTCCAAATCTAGCCGTAAGATTGTTATTATTGTATAATACATATACAGTATGACAGGTTGATAAAACTGTAAAGTCATGCATTAAATATGAAGTCAGATGGGAAGAGGTTTTATGTCTGGAAAGATAACGTAGATAAATGGCAAAACTTATTTGACAACTCACTTAAATGGAATGAGCTTGTGATTAACAGAGTGAGGATGCGGGGGAGACAGCGTGATACAGATACTCATATCGTTTACTTGTGATAGGTGTCAAATTGAAACAAGTTTTTGCCCCAGCCCATACATGCCCCTCACACATGACCTCCCATCTTCTGCTATGCCCAGGAAATTATTGACCTGTCCATCTTACCACAGGCACTAAGTTTCTGATCATGGCAGAGGATTGGGAGGCCCTGTGTGACAAAATACATTGGTGCATATTTTTTTTTGAGGTTTTGAGAATATTCGGGAAAATAAAGCTAAAATTTATACGGCTAGATTTAGAGTTTTGTCGGTAAAGACCCGCGTAGCTAACGCTGCTTTTTTCCCAGCGCACCCTTAAGACAACGCTGGTATTTAGAGTTGTCTGAGGGGCTGCGTCAGAAAAGGGTGCGTTGAGCTCAATTTAGCTCCACATCAACCCTCAATACCAGCGTTGCTTACGGTAGCGGTAAGATGGAAAACCGTGCTCGTGCACGATATCCCCATAGGAAACAATGGGGCAGTTTGGGCTGAAAAAAACCTAACACCTGCAAAAAAGCAGCGTTCAGCTCCTAACGCAGCCCCATTGTTTCCTATGGGGAAACACTCTCTAAGTCTACACCTAACACCCTAACATGAACCTCGAGTCTAAACACCCCTAACCTTACACTTATTAACCCCTAATCTGCCGCCCCCGCTATCGCTGACAACTGCATTATACTATTTACCCCTAATCTGCCACTCCGGACACCACCGCAACCTACATTATCCCTATGAACCCCTAATCTGCTGCCCCTAACACCGCCGACCCCTATATTATATTTATTAACCCCTAATCTGCCGACCGGACCTCGCCGCCACTATAATAAATGTATTAACCCCTAAACCGCCGCACTCCCGCCTCGCAAACACTAGAATAAATAGTATTAACCCCTAATCTGCCCTCCCTAACATCGCCACCTACCTACAATTATTAACCCCTAATCTCCCGTCCGCACCGTCGCCGCTACTATAATAAAGTTATTAACCCCTAAACCTAACTCTAACCCTAACACCCCCCTAACATAAATATAATTTAAATGAAACAAAATAATATTCCTAAAATTAACTAAATTAATCCTATTTAAAACTAAATACTTACCTATCAAATAAACCCTAATATAGCTACAATATAACTAAGTTACATTGTAGCTATTTTAGGATTTATATTTATTTTACAGGCAACTTTGTATTTATTTTAACTAGGTATAATAGCTATTAAATAGTTAATAACTATTTAATAGCTACCTAGTTAAAATAAGTACAAAATTACCTGTAAAATAAATCCTAACCTAAGTTACAAATACACCTAACACTACACTATCATTAAATTAATTAAATTAATTACCTACAATTAGATAAATTAAAATACAATAAAATAAACTATTCTATAATACAAACACCCCCCCACTAAATTACAAAAAAATAAAATAATTACAAGAAGTTTAAACTAATTACACCTAATCTAAGCCCCCTAATAAAATAAAAAAAATCCCCCCAAAATAAAAAAATGCCCTACCCTATTCTAAGCTACCAAAGTAATCAGCTCTATTACCAGCCCTTAAAAGGGCTTTTTGCGGGGCATTTCCCCAAAGTAATCAGCTCTTTTACCTGAATATAAAAATACAATACCCCCCAACATTACAACCCACCACCCACATACCCCTACTCTAACCCACCCAAACCCCCCTTAAAATAAAACCTATCGCTAACCCCCTGAAGATCATCCTACCTTAAGTCGTCTTCACCCAGCCGAGCCGAATTCTTCATCCAAGGTGCGCAGAGGAGGTCCTTGATCCGGTAGAAGTCTTCATCCAAGCGGGGCAAGAAGAGGTCCTCCATCCGGTAGAAGTGTTCATCCAGGCGGCGGCTTCAATCTTCATCCATCCGGAGCGGAGCGAAGCCATCTTCAAAGGAGCCGACGCGGAGCCATCCTCTTCAACCGACGACTTCCCGATAAATGAAGGTTCCTTACGGGACGTCATCCAAGATGGCATCCCTTCAATTCCGATTGGCTGATAGAATTCTATCAGCCAATCGGAATTAAGGTAGAAAAAATCTGATTGGCTGATGCAATCAGCCAATCAGATTGAAGTTCAATCCGATTGGCTGATCCAATCAGCCAATCGTATTGAACTCGCATTCTATTGGCTGTTCCGATCATCAGCCAATCAGATTTTTTCTACCTTAATTCCGATTGGCTGATAGAATTCTATCAGCCAATCGGAATTGAAGGGACGCCATCTTAGATGACGTCCCTTAAAGGAACCTTCATTCATCGGGAAGTCGTCGGTTGAAGAGGATGGCTCCGCATCGGCTCCTTTAAAGATGGCTCCGCTCCGGATGGATGAAGATTGAAGCCGCCGCCTGGATGAACACTTCTACCGGATGGAGGACCTCTTCTTGCCCCGCTTGGATGAAGACTTCTACCGGATCAAGAACCTCCTCTGTGCACCTTGGATGAAGAATTCGGCTTGGCTGGGTGAAGACGGCTCAAGGTAGGGAGATCTTCAGGGGGTTAGCGATAGGTTTTTTTAAGGGGGGTTTGGGTGGGTTAGAGTAGGGGTATGTGGGTGGTGGGTTGTAATGTTGTGGGGGGTATTGTATTTTTATTTTCAGGTAAAAGAGCTGATTACTTTGGGGCAATGACCCGCAAAAAGCCCTTTTAAGGGCTGGTAATAGAGCTGATTACTTTGGTAGTTTAGAATAAATTAGGGCATTTTTTTATTTGGGGGGGATTTTTTATTTTATTAGGGGGCTTAGATTAGGTGTAATTAGTTTAAACTTCTTGTAATTCTTTTTTATTTTTTGTAATTTAGTGTTTTGTTTTTTTTGTATTATAGAATAGTTTATTTTATTGTATTTTAATTTAGCTAATTGTAGGTAATTTATTTAATTGATTTAATGATAGTGTAGTGTTAGGTGTATTTGTAACTTAGGTTAGGATTTATTTTACAGGTTTTGTACTTTTGTACTTATTTTAACTAGGTAGCTATTAAATAGTTATTAACTATTTAATAGCTATTGTACCTAGTTAAAATAAATACAAAGATGCCTGTAAAATAAATATAAATCCTAAAATAGCTACAATGTAATTATTAGTTATATTGTAGCTATATTAGGGTTTATTTGATAGGTAAGTATTTAGTTTTAAATAGGATTAATTTAGTTAATTTTAGGAATATTATTTTGTTTCATTTAAATTATATTTATTTTAGGGGGTGTTAGGGTTAGGGTTAAAGTTAGGTTTAGGGGTTAATAACTTTATTATAGTAGCGGCGATGGTGTGGGCGGGAGATTAGGGGTTAATAATTGTAGGTAGGTGGTGGCGATGTTAGGGAGGGCAGATTAGGGGTTAATACTATTTATTCTAGAGTTTGCGAGGTGGGAGTGCGGTGGTTTAGGGGTTAATACATTTATTATAGTGCCGGCGAGGTCCGGTCGGCAGATTAGGGGTTAATAAGTGTAGGTAAGGAAGCGGTGACGTTGGGGAGGGGGCAGATTAGGGGTTAATAAATATAATATAGGGGTTGGCGATGTTAGGGGCAGCAGATTAGGGGTTTATAGGTATAATGTAGGTGGCGGCATTGTCCGGTCGGCAGATTAGGGGTTACATTTTTTTATTATAGTGGCAGCGATGTGGGGGGGGCCTCGGTTTAGAGGTACATAGGTAGTTTATGGGTGTTAGTGTACTTTGTAGCACAGTAGTTAAGAGCTTTATATTCACGCGTTAGCCCATAAAGCTCTTAACTACTGACTTTTTTGGTTGTAGGCGTCTTGTCAGTAGAGGGTCTACCGCACACTTCTCCCAAGACTCCAAATACCGGTGTTAGGCAGATCCCATTGAAAAGATAGGATACGCAATTGGCGTAAGGGGATCTGCGGTAGCCTGGAGTCGCAGTGAGGAAGTGAGCGTTAGACCCTTTCCTGGCTGACTCTAAATACCAGCGGGCGGTAAAAAGCAGCGTTAGGACCCCTTAACGCTGCTTTTGACGGCTAACGCCAAATTCTAAATCTAGGTGTTAGTGTTTGAATTAGTTAGGGTGTGAGGGGTAAAAGTGATACAGGTTCATAGCTACCAATAATACCTTCACTAATCCCCAAGAAACGGTGACATGTCCTGTGTAGTACCCATGTGTTGCGGTTTAACTCTGCCATTCTCCTTACACTGTTGGTTATACAGTAATGGAGCATACCCTGTCTTAAACAAAGTTTTCCTAGCTTATTGGCTGTAATTGCCTACATTTTTTGCGTCATAAAGATTTATTTTATTTATAAAATATTTTACCAGGAAGGATACATTGAGATTTCTCTCGTTTTCAAGTATGTCCTGGGATCACAAAACATTGCATTGATACAATAGAGTACAATAAAATACAAAAACAATAATAATACACAATATATGCAAACATTTAACATAGAACAGGTAGGAAATATATAATCATCCATGACAGGTGCATTCTGTTTTGAGATATGTAGAGAGGGATCTCTTAAAGAATATTAGGCTTGGGGAAGGTTTGAAAGTGTGCGG